>NC_134852.1:69907221-70119721 GCF_049852395.1 Peromyscus maniculatus bairdii | reverse complement strand
GCCCCCCCATCATTTTTACTTACTTACTAACATTCATTTGCTTGCCGGAATACTTACTCACTAATATATTTATTTATTGGCTCACCAAATTATTAATTGATGGATTGATTGATTGATTAACCATAATATTTAAGAACAATTTTTTTTGCTTGCCTGAATACTTACTTACATACTTACTAACGTTATTGTCTCCATGAATTATTTATTTATTCATCACTTATCTATTGCCTCTCAAATTATATTCATGTATTTATTTATTTATATATTTGTTGGTTATCCATAATACTTACTTACTAACATATTTATTTGGTCACCAGAATACTAACTTACTCACTAATATATTGATTTATTTATTGGCTCACCGAATTATTTATTTAGTTATACATTTATTTATCTATTGGCTCTACAGCATACTAAATCACTAATTAATTTTCTCCCCAGATTATTTATTTATTTATTTATTTATTTTCTCTCAGAATCATTCATTCATTTATCTATTTACTTATTTAATTGTCTTGCTGGATTATTTATGTATTTATTTATAAGCGTTTTGATTAATTAATTAATTAATTAACCCCCATCATTCTTAGTTACTTACTATCATATTTATTTGCTTGCCGGAATTCTTACTTTCTCACTAACATTTATTTATTGTCTCACTAATTTCTTTCTTTCATCTTTTGTTCATTGATTGATTGATCGATTGGATAATCATGATACTTACTTTCTAACATGTGTATTTGCTTACTGGAATACTTACTTGCTTATATATTTATTTATTTATTCATTGGCTTGCCGGATTTCTTTCTTTATTTATTTATCAACCTATCTATTTATTTATTTGCTCTCCTGGTTAATTGTTCACCTTTTCATTTATTTATTGGCCCCCCATCATGGTTACCTACTTACTTAATAACATTTGTTCGCCGGGATACTTACTTACTCACTTACTTATTTACTTACTTACTTATTGCCCTGCTGAATTACTTATTTATTTGTTTGTTTGTTTATTGGTCCACCCATCATTTTAACTTACTTACTAACATTTATTTGCTTGCCAGAATACTTACTCACTAACAATTTTCTTTATTTATTGGTTCTCCGAAATATCTATCATCTGTCTATCTAATCTATCATCTATCTATCTATGTATTTATATTGGCTAACCATGATACTTACTAACATTTATTTGCTCGCTGGAATGCTTAGTTACTTATTCACTAACATTTTTTTATTTATTGCCTAGGTGGATTATTCATCCATTTATTTATTTATTAGATTGATGGATCATTTATTGATTGAATGATTGATGGTTTGGTCCCTCCAATCATTCTTACTTACTTGCTTATGAACATATTTATTTGCTGCCTGAATACTTACTTACTTCCTTAATGACATTTATTTATTTGTTTATTGGCTTGCTGGCTTATTCTATTTCTTTCTTTATTGGCTCGCTGGATAATTTATTCATATTTTTATTTATTTATTTATTGGCCCCAAATCACAGTTACATACTTACTTACTTACTTACTAACATATTTATTTATTTAATTTATTTTGGTTTTTCAAGACAGGGTTTCTCTGTGTAGCTTTGCGCCTTTCCTGGAACTCACTTGGTCGCCCAGGCTGGCCTGGAACTCACAGAGATCCTCCTGGCTCTACCTCCCACATGCTGGGATTAAAGGCATGTGCCATGACCGCCCGGCCTTACTAACATATTTATTTGCTCACTGGAATAATTACTTACTCACTAATTTAATTTCTCACTGGATCATTTATTCATTTGTTTATTTACTTATTTAGCTTGCATGCTGGATTTTTTATTTATTTATTGCCCCCCCCCCATCATTCTTACTTCCTAAAATATTTTTTTTGCTCTCTGGAATACTTATTTATTTTTTCATTTATTAGCAGTCCGGACTATTTATTTATTTATTGCCTCCCCATCATTCTTTCTTACTTACTAACATATTTATTTGTTTTCCCAACCATTTTTTTGTCTATTTATTTAGTTATTTATTGGCTCTCCGATTTATTTATTTATTCATTCATTTACTTATTGTCTCACGGATTATTTAATTATTTACTATCTAACCATAATACTTACTAACATTTATTTGCTTGCCAGAATAATTACTTACTCACTTCCATATTTATTTATTTATGTCTCACCAGATTATGTATTCACTTTTCTTTCTATCTATCTATCTATCTATCTATCTATCTATCTATCTATCTATCTATCTATCTATCTATCGCCTCACTTATTTATATATTTATTTATGTATTCATCTATTTGTCTATTCATCTATCTATCTATCATCTATCTATCTATCTATCTATCTATCTATCTATCTATCTATCTATCTATCACCTATTTATTTATTTATGGGCTAACCATAATACTTACTAACATTTGGTCGCTGGAATACTTACCTGCTTACTCACTAACATTCATTTATTTACTGGATCACTGAATTTTTATTTATTTATTTATTTATTTATTTATTTATTTATTTATTTATTTATTTATTTATTCATCCATTTGTTAGCTCACAAGATTATTTATTTATTTATCCCCCTCCCACCATTATTTACTTGCTTACTAACAGATTTATTTGCTTGCTGGAATACTTACTCACTGACATTTATTTATTTATTGGCCCATCAAATTATGTATTTATTTATTTATTTACTTATTTATATTTATTGGCTCACTGGATTATTTATTCATCTATTTATTTATATATTTATTTATTTGTTGGACCCCCATCATAGTTAATTACTTACTTACTAACATATTTATTTGCTCACTGGAATACTTACTCACCAATTTATTTAACTACTTTTTGGCCAGATCATCTATTTACTTATTTATCTATCTATCTATCTATTTATTTATATATTTGTTCATTTATTTATTATTTATCCCCCCACATTCTTACTAATTTACTATTTATTTGCTGGAATGCTTATTCATTCATCCATTCATTCATTTATTTATCTGTTTATTCATTCATTTACTTATCAGGGCACTGAATTATTTATTTATTTGTTTATTTCCCCCTCCCCCATCATTGTTACTCATTTACTAACATAATTATTTGCTCCCGCAAATACTTAATTATTGATGCACTAACAGACGGATCATTTATCTATCTATCTATCTATCTATCTATCTATCTATCTATCTATCTATCATCTATCATCTGTCTATCTATTTGTCTATCTATCTATTTATCAATCTATCTATTCATTCATTTATCAGCGCACCAGAATGTTTGTTTATTTATTTATTTATTGCCCCCTTTGGAATTCTTACTTACTTATCTATTTCTTACTTACTAACATATTTATTTGTTTTCCCAACCATTTTTTTGTCTATTTATTTAGTTATTTATTGGCTCTCCGATTTATTTATTTATTCATTCATTTACTTATTGTCTCACGGATTATTTAATTATTTACTATCTAACCATAATACTTACTAACATTTATTTGCTTGCCAGAATAATTACTTACTCACTTCCATATTTATTTATTTATGTCTCACCAGATTATGTATTCACTTTTCTTTCTATCTATCTATCTATCTATCTATCTATCTATCTATCTATCTATCTATCTATCTATCTATCGCCTCACTTATTTATATATTTATTTATGTATTCATCTATTTGTCTATTCATCTATCTATCTATCATCTATCTATCTATCTATCTATCTATCTATCTATCTATCTATCTATCTATCACCTATTTATTTATTTATGGGCTAACCATAATACTTACTAACATTTGGTCGCTGGAATACTTACCTGCTTACTCACTAACATTCATTTATTTACTGGATCACTGAATTTTTATTTATTTATTTATTTATTTATTTATTTATTTATTTATTTATTTATTCATCCATTTGTTAGCTCACAAGATTATTTATTTATTTATCCCCCTCCCACCATTATTTACTTGCTTACTAACAGATTTATTTGCTTGCTGGAATACTTACTCACTGACATTTATTTATTTATTGGCCCATCAAATTATGTATTTATTTATTTATTTACTTATTTATATTTATTGGCTCACTGGATTATTTATTCATCTATTTATTTATATATTTATTTATTTGTTGGACCCCCATCATAGTTAATTACTTACTTACTAACATATTTATTTGCTCACTGGAATACTTACTCACCAATTTATTTAACTACTTTTTGGCCAGATCATCTATTTACTTATTTATCTATCTATCTATCTATTTATTTATATATTTGTTCATTTATTTATTATTTATCCCCCCACATTCTTACTAATTTACTATTTATTTGCTGGAATGCTTATTCATTCATCCATTCATTCATTTATTTATCTGTTTATTCATTCATTTACTTATCAGGGCACTGAATTATTTATTTATTTGTTTATTTCCCCCTCCCCCATCATTGTTACTCATTTACTAACATAATTATTTGCTCCCGCAAATACTTAATTATTGATGCACTAACAGACGGATCATTTATCTATCTATCTATCTATCTATCTATCTATCTATCTATCTATCTATCTATCTATCTATCATCTATCATCTGTCTATCTATTTGTCTATCTATCTATTTATCAATCTATCTATTCATTCATTTATCAGCGCACCAGAATGTTTGTTTATTTATTTATTTATTGCCCCCTTTGGAATTCTTACTTACTTACTAACATTTATTTGCTCACCGGAATACTTACATACTCACTAACATTTATTTATATTCCCAACAGATTATTTCTTTCTTTCTTTCTTTCTTTCTTTCTTTCTTTCTTTCTTTCTTTCTTTCTTTATTTATTTATTTATTTATTTATTTATTTAGTTGTTGGCTCACCATTTATTTTTTATTCATTCATTGATTTAATGTCTTGCCGGATTATTTATTATTTTTTTACTTATTGGCCCTCCCAATTTTTCATTCATTCCTTCATTCATTCATTCATTCATTCATTTATTGGCTACCCCTAACTCTTGCTTACTAACATTTATTTGCTTGCCAGCATACTTATTTATTTATTCATTGCCTTTCCAGATTATTTATTTATTTATCTATTTATTTCTTTATTGTCTCACTGTATAATGCATTTCTCCATCCATTTGTTTACTTATTCATTCATTCATTCATTCATTCATCCACATGCTGGCTTTATTTATTTATTGGTCTCCCCATCATTCTTACTTACTTACTAATATATTTATTTGCTCGCCTGAATGCTTACATACTTACTAACATTTATTTATTGGCTCACCAGATTATTTATTTTTTTACTCATCTTTTATTTATTTATTTATTTATTTACTTATTTATTTTGTAACCATAATACTTACTCACTAACATATTTGCTCGCTGAAATACTTACTCACTCAATAACACATTCATTCATTCATTTATTTATTTATTGGCTTGCCAGATTATTTATTCATCTATTCATTGATTTATTTATTCATTGGTCCCCGCATTATATTTACTTAATTACTTACTTACCAGCATTTTTATTTGCTCCCCGGAATTCTTAATTACTCACTAATTTATTTATTTACTTTCTCTCTGGATCATTTATTTATTTATTTATTTACTTATTTATTATTTATCTATTGGCTAACCATAATGCTTACTTACTAACATTTATTTGCTTGCCGGAATACTTAACTTACTTACTCACTAACACATTTATTTATTTATTGTCTCACTGGATTATTTATTTTTTTACTGAATGATTGATTGATTGGATAACCATAATTCTTACTTATTAACGTATTTATTTCTTCTATGGAATACTTACTCACTAACATTTATTCATTCATGTATTTATTTATTTTTTATTTCCTTATTTGCTGCCTCACCTATTTATTCATTTACTTACTTACTTTATTTATTTATTGCCCCTCCCATCATTCTACTTACTAACATTTATTTGTCCGCTGGAATACTTACTCAATAACATTTATTCATTTATTTTCCTGGTGGATTATTCATTTATTTATTTATTGGCTCTTCAGTTTATTAATTTTTTATTCATTCATTGATTTTTTTTGTCTTGCCCGATTATTTATTGTTTAAATAATTGAGCTCGCACAATTATTTCTTCATTTATTTATTTATATATTTATTGCCTGACCATAATACTAAGGTACTAACATATTTATTTGTTCACCAGCTTACTTACTTACTCATTTATTTATTTAGTACCTCTCCAGAATATTTATTTATTTATATATATATATATATATATTTATTTTTTTATTAGCATGCAGGTTTATTTATTCATTGTCCCCCCCAACATTCTTACTTATTTACTTACATATTTATTTGCTCGCCGAATTCTTACTTATTCACTCACTAACATATTTATTTTCCTGATGGACTCTTTCTATCTTTCTTTCTTGTTTTCTTTCTTTCTTGTTTTCTTCCTTTCTTCCTTTCTTCCTTTCTTTCTTTCTTTCTTTCTTTCTTTCTTTCTTTCTTTCTTTCTTTCTTTCTTTCTTTCTTTCTTTCTTTCTTTCTTTCTTTCTTTCTTTCTTTCTTCCTTCCTTCCTTCCTTCCTTCCTTCCTTCCTTCCTTCCTTCCTTCCTTCCTTCCTTCCTCCCTTCCTTCCTGTCTTCCTTCCTTCCTTCCTTCCCTTCTCACTGGCTTATTTATCTATTCCTTCCTTCCTTCCTTCCTTCCTTCCTTCCTTTATTTATTTATTTATTGTTTTCTCGCTAGGTCATCTATCTGTTTATCTAATTATTTATCTATCTATCATTCTATCTATCTATCTAATTAGTTATCTATTTATTTGTTAATCGCCCACCATCATACTTACTCACTAACATATTTATTTGCTCACTAGATTGGTTACTTACTTTATTTGTTACTAATTTATTTATTTATTTTTTATTTATCAATTTATTTATTGTCTCACCTGATCATATACTTATTTTATCTATCTATCTATCTATCTATCTATCTATCTATCTATCTATCTATCTATGTATCTATATATCTATCTATCATCTGTCTATCTATGTATCCAGCTATCTATTTACTTACCTATTTATTTGTTTAATGGCCCACCATCATTACTCAGTAACATGTATTTGCTCGCCAGAGTGCTTACTTACTTACTCACTAACTTATTTGTTTAATGTCTCACCAGATTATTTTATTTATTTATTGACTTAATTATTTTTTTACTTATTTATTGGCTCGCCGGCTCACGTTTAACTGTCTATTTAACTATCTTATCTATTGGCTCCCAGGTTATTTATTCATTTATTTATTTATTCATTTATTTAATAGTGCACCATCATACTTACTTCCTTACTAATATTTATTTGATCTTTGGAATACTTAACACTCACTAATTTATTTATTGGCTTGTCAGATTATTTATTCATTTATCTGTCTATCTATTATTTATTTTTTATGTATTTATTTATTGGCTCCTCATACATACATTATTTATCTGTTTATTTAATGGCCCAACATCAATCTTTCTTACTTGCTTACTAACATTTATTTGCTTTCCAGAATATTTACTTACCTTCCAATTTATTTATTTATTTATTCATTGTCTCTCAGATTATTTATTTATTCATTTATTCATTTATTTGTTTATCATTCTCTTATTTATCGGGTCATTGTTTTACTTACTTATGCATTTATTTATTGGTTAATCATAATACTTACTAACATTTATTTGCTAGACAGAATACTTCGTTACTTACTAACGTTTATATATATTTACCCGCCGGATATATATATATATATATATATATATATATATATATATATATATGCTCCTACATCATTTGTTTGTTTATTTAATTGCTAACCATCAAAATCACTAGTGTATTTATTTGCTTGCCAGAATACTTACTCACTTACCTACTAATTTATTTATCGCTTTGCCAGATTATATATTCATCTATTTTTTTTCTTTATTAATCATCCACTTATTTATTTGCTCACCAAATTATTTACTTATTTATTTATGTATTCATTCATTCATTTATTGGTTAACCATAATACATACTTACCAACATTCATTTGTTCACTGGAATAGTTACTTACTCACTAACATATTTATTTATGTATTTAATTATTTGTCCATCTATTTATTTATTTATTGGCTAACTATGATACTAACATTTATTTCCCGCATTATTTAATTATTGTCAATTTATTTATTTAGCAGATTATTTATTTATATGGTTGCAGCACCACTTATTTACCGATTTATTTATTTATTTATTTATTTATTTATTTATTTATTTATTTATTTACTCACTTATTTGTTTATTGATTGGCTTGCCCGATCATTCATTCATTCATTTATTTATTTATCTGTTTTTTATTTATCAACTTATGTATTTATTTATCTATCTATATTTATTTATTGGTCAGCCATCATACTTATTTACTTACTAACGTATTTATTTGCTCACCAGTATACTTACTTATTCACTCATTTATTTATGTATTTTTCATTCATCCATTAACTATCTATCTATCTATCTATCTATCTATCTATCTATCTATCTATCTATTCATTTATTGTCTTGCCTGATCAGTTACTTGGTTCTTCATTTATTTATTTGTTTACTTATTGTCTCATGGGTCATCTCATTTATTTATTTATTAATTTACTTTACTGGCTTGCTGGATTATTTATTTATCTATTTATTTATTTACTTATTTATTTATTGGCCTTGTAATGCCTACTTACTTACTAACATTTACTTGCTCACCAAAATACTTACTTACTAAATTATTTATTATCTCATTGGATTATTTATTTATTTGGTTGTCATCTGTCCACTCTTATTCATCCATCTATTCATTTATTTATCTATTTATTTATTGGCTTCCTGGTTTATGTATGTATGTATGTATGTATGTATGTATGTATGTATGTTTGTATGTATATATGCATGTATTTATTTATCATTCCATTTATTTATTTATTTATTTATTTATTTATTTATTTATTGGCCCTCCATCATACTTACATACTTACGTATATTTATTTGCTTGCTGGAATACTTACTCACTCACTAATTATTTACTTTCCTGTCACACTATTTATTTGTCTATCAGTTTTTTTATTGTCTTGCCTCATTATTTATTTATCTTTTTTCATTAATAAATGAATTTATTGGCTAGCCATTATACTAACATATTTATTTGCTTGCTGGAATACTTACTTACTAATTTATTTATTTCTTTATTTAACTGCCCCCACACTATGTATTTATCGATCTATCTATCTATCTATTTATAATTGTTTAATTTAGTTATGTAATTTATTATTGGCTCCCTGCAATACTTACTAACATGTTTGGTTTTTTTTGCTTGCCGGAATACTTACTTACATATACACTAATTTAACTATTTATTTATTTATTTATTTATTTATTTATTTATTTATTTATTTATTGTCTCATCTGATTATTTATTTCATAGCCACACCATTTGTTCATTCATCTGTTTATGTATTTATCTATTTGTTTGTTTATTGACTTGTCGCATTGGTTATATCTGTCTGTCTGTCTGTCTGTCTCTATCTCTAGTCTGTCTGTCTATCTATATACTGTCTCACCAGATTATTCATTTTTTCTTTTATTTATTCATTTATTTGCTTGTTTGTTTGTTTGTTAATTTATATGCCTGACAACATACTTGCTAATATATTTATTTGCATGCCAGAATACGTTATTTGGTTCTGAGTCCTCATCCAGAATGGGTCTCAGCTGAATTGCTGCTCAAAAGCCTGAATGCTTTAACCAACAAATGTTTAAACAGCCAAATGCTTCTAGTTTCTGGTCCTCGTGCCTTATATACTTTTCTGCTTTCTACCACCACTCCCTGGGATTAAAGGCTCGCTTTCTGAGATTAAAGGCATGAGTCACCATGCTTGACTGTGTCCTTGAACACATGGATTTCTGCTTCTGGAATGTTAGGAAGGTGTGCTATCACTGCCTATCTTAAGTATCTAGTGGCTTTTCTGTCTTCTGACCCCAGATAAGTTTATTAAGGTACACCATATTTTGGGGAACACAATACCACAATTCTCCATAATAGTTACTTACTAGCATATTTATTTGCTCGCTGGAAGAGTTAATTATTTACTCACTAATTTATTTTCTCCTCAAATTATTCATTTCTTTATTTGCCTGCTCCAATATTTATTTATTGGCTCACCATAATATTTACTTACTAACATTTATTTGCTTCTCACAATACTTAACAATTTATTTATGTATTGTCTCATGGGATTACTCATTCATTCATCCATTTATTTATTCATTCCTTTCTCCTTTGCCCATGGTACTTAGCAAGAACTTTCTATGAGGAAGTTAGTCTCCTGCTCAGCTCATTGAGAAGGTCAAACTACATTACAGAGTCACTTTCATCCTAGAAGCCTGCCTCATCTGTGCTCCAGGGTTGAGTTGCTGACATATAGAGCTCTTTTTCCTTCCGTCCTTCCTTCCTTCCTTCCTTCCTTCCTTCCTTCCTTCCTTCCTTCCTTCCTTCCTTCCTTCCTTCCTTCCTTCCTTCCTTCCTTCCTTCCTTCCTCCCTCCCTCCCTCTTTCCCTCCGTTTCTCTTTCTTTCTTTCTCTTTTTCTCTCTTCCCCTCCCTCCCTCCCTCCCTCCTTCCTTCCTTCCTTCCTTCCTTCCTTCCTTTATTTATTTATAGGCTAGCCTGAACATTTGCTAACATATTTTTGCTTCACAGAATACTTACTCACTTTTTTGTTTATTGGCTCGCTGGTTTATTGATTAATTAATTGATTGGCTCGCCGCAGTAATTACTAACTAACATACATTTATTTGCTTGTTGGAATACTTACTTACTCACTAATTTATTTATTTATTTATTGACTTGTCGGTTTATTTATTTGCATGCTGCACTATTTTTTATTGCATCATCAGATTATTTATTTATTTGCCTACCATGCTATTTATTTTTTTATCGGCTCACAAGATTATCTATTTAGTGGGTCACCATAATACTTACTTGCTAACATATATTTATTTGCTTGCTAAAATAATGACTTGCTTACTTGCTAATTTATTTGTATATTGTCTCATTGGGGCATCTATCTGTTCATTTATACTGTTTATTTATATATTGCATCACTAGATTATTTGTTCGCTTATTTATTTATGTATTTATTTATTGGCCTATTGGGTTCTTTATTTATTTATTTATTGGCTCATCTGATTATTTAATTATTCATCTATTGGCTCATCATAATACTTACTAGCCTATAGATTTATTTGTTTGTTGGAATTCTTAGCAACTTACACAGTTTATTTAATTATCCTATCTATCAATCTATCTATCATCTATCTATCTATCTATCTATCTATCTATCTATCTATCTATCTATCTATCTCCTCATTGGATTATTCATTCATTCATCCATTTATGTATTTATTGTATAGCCAGATTATTTATTTATTTATTTATTTATTTATTTATTTATTTATTTATTGGATCATCATAATATTTTCTTGCTAACATTTATTTGCTACTAGTAGTATTCACTCATTCACTCACTCTATTTATTTGGTCACGGCATTATTTATTATTTATTGGCTCACCTTAACACTTACTTCATAACATATATATTTATTTGCTCACCCATTTATTTATTTATTTCCTTTTTTGGTGAATTGACAATTAATTAATTAATTAATTTATTAATTCTTTCCTCACCATAATACTTACTAACATTTATTTGCTTACCAGAATACTTACTTAATTAATGATTTATTTATTCATTGGCTTGTCAGATTATCTAACTCTTATCTATCATTCTGTCTGTCTATCTATCTTTATATCTATCTGTCTATTTATTGCCTCACCAGATTATTTAATTATTCATTCATTTGTTGGCTCTCATTAATACTTACTGACTTATTAACATTTATTTGCTTGCTGGATTTCTTATTTATTGGCTTGTGGATAACATCTATCTATCTATCTATCTATCTATCTATCTATCTATCTATCTATCTACCATCCATCATCCATCCATCCATCCACCCACCCACCCACCTACCTACCTACCTAACTACCTATCCTATTTGTTTATTGTGTCATTCAATTTTTTATTTATTGGGCCGTCGTTTTATTTATTTATTTAGTGGATCGCTGTAACACGTACTAACATTTATTTACTTAGTTACTTACCTACTAACTCATTTATTTATTTATTTCTTGGGTTGCCACTCACTATTATTTATTTATTTGGACATGGCATTATTTATTTATTTATTGGATCACCGTGATGCCTACTTACTAACATGTTTATTTGCTCACTTATTTATTTATTTATTTATTGGCTTTGTAGATTATTTATTCTTTCTTTATTGGCTTATCATAATACTTATTTACTAACACATTTATTTGCTTGCCAGAAAACCTAGTTCCTTGATTAATTATTCATTTATTTATCCATTATTTGTTTGTTTGTTTATTTATTTATTGGGCTGACACTATTGATTGATTGATTGATTGGCTCACTGTAATACTTTCTTACTGACATGCATATATATATATATTGCTTATTGAAATACTTAATTACCTATTTATTTATTTATTCATTCATTTATTTATCTGCTCGCTGGATAATTTATTGTGTCCCCCCATTAACTACTTATGTATTCCCTCACCTTTATATGTAGTAACATATATTTGGCACCAAATATATACTTATTTTTTTTATTTATTGTCTTCTCTTATAATTTATTTATTTATTTGATCATACATTACTTATTTAATGTTAATTTTTATTTATTAGCTTGCCATAATACTTACTTAATAACATATATATTTGCTTGCCAGGATTCTTATTTTTTTATTTATTTATTTATTCATCCATGCATTTATTTATTTATTTATTGGACGACCACTTCATTTGTTTATTTGTTGCTTATTTATTTATTTATTTATTTATTTATTTATTTATTTATTTATTTATCTATTTGTTGCTTATTGGCTCGCAAGATTATTTATTTTTTCTTCCTTTATTTATGGGCTCAACATAATACATGCTTATTTTCTAGCATATATATATTTGCTTGCCTGGATACTTACTTACTCATTTATTTATTCATTCCTTTATTGGCATATTGGACTATTTAGTTATCTATGTTTCTATTTACTTTTTTTTGGTTTTTCAATACAGGGTTTCTCTGTGTAGCTTTGTGCCTTTCCTGGAACTCACTTTGGAGACAGGCTGACCTCAAACTCAGAGAGATCCACCTGCCTCTACCTCCAGAGTGCTGGGATTAAAGGCATTGCCACCACCGCCCAGCTACTTATTTTTTAATTTATTTGCTCACCATAACACTTAGTTACTTACTTAGTCACTTACAAATTTATTTATTTTTAGCCTTGTTGGATCATTTATTTATTTATTGGGCTGCCAGATTAGTTCTTAATTAATGTATTGGCTTGCTGGCCTACTCACTTTCAACTCAGCATTTATTTATTTATGTAGATGTAACCAATCCTCTTATTAAAACAAGAAACACAGAGCCAATGTAAAAGAGAAAGCCTAGAGGTCAGAGCTCAGAGATAAAATCTTACCTCCTGCAGTGCTCCTAACTTCCCAGAGAGAGAGCTACTTCCTGTTTGTCTGTGTTTAAATAGTCTTTCTGTTCTGCCTTCTCATTGGTTGTAAACCCAACCACGTGACTGCCTCATCACTGCCTGTAAGTACTGCCCTCCAGGTCTTAAAGGCCTATGTCTCCAATACTGGCTGTATCCCTGAACACACAGAAATCTACCTAGCTCTTCTAACCATCACGCTCTTGCTATGGCTCTAATAGCTCTGACCCCAGGGCAAATTTATTTATTAACATAAAGTTAAAACCACATTTCAGTACAAATAAAATATCATTATTTATTTATTTATTTATTTATTTATTTATTTATTTATTTATTTATTTATTTATTCTGTCTGTTTGTCTATCTGTCTATCTATCTGTCTATCTATCGTCCCCCGATTATAGTTACTTACATATTTACTAACATATGTATTTGCTGACTGATATACTTACTTACTCACTAATTTATTTATTTACTTTCTTGCTGATTCATTCATTCATTTTTTTTTCATTTATGTATTTTCTGATTAGCATTGGCTCACTTATTTCTTTATATTTATTTATTTGCATTTATTTATTGATTAGCATCGGCTCATTTAATTTTATTCATTTATTCATTTATTTATTTATTTTGCTATAATGCTTATTTACTAACATATTTATTTGCTTGCCTGAGTAAAGTAAGTAAACATAAATAGGTAAGTAAGTAACCTATTTATGTATATATTTACTTATTGGTTCAACATTATACTTACTTACTAACATTTATTTGTCCACTTATTTATTTATTTTTCTATTTATTAATTTATTTCCTTTGCTTTCCTCCTTTCTCTCTCTCTCTTTTATTGGCTCACCATAATCCTTATTTACTAACATTTATTTGCTTGCCAGAATTCTTAGCTACTTACCTACTTATTTACTTATTTATTTATTCAATCATTTATTGTTGGATTATTTATTTATTTATTGTGTCACCAGGTTGTTTTGTTTGTTTGTTGGCTCGCCATAATACTGATTTAATAACATTCATTTGCTTGCTCTAATACTTATTCATTTATTTATTTATTGGTTCGCCACTTCATTTCCCTTTTTCTTTGTTCTTTATTTCTTTGTTCCTTTCTTTCTTGGCTCACATTAATACTTATTTACATACTTACTAACATTCATTTGCCTGCTGGATTATTTATTTATTTATTTATCGAGCACATGATTATTTATTCATTTATTCTTACTTTCTTTTTTTATTTGTTGGTCTTTGGATTATTTTCTTCTATTCATCTATTCATTTGTTTGTTGGATCACGATAGTACTTACTACTAACATAGATATTTACTTGCTCATTGGAATAGTTATTTATTTATTTTTTATTGCCTCTTCCTGTTTATTTATTTATTTCCTGGGTCTCCATATTATTTATTTGTTTATCTTTCTGTCTATTTTTTAATTTATTTTCCTGCCATGTTATTTATTTATTGGCTTATCATGATACATACATACTTAATAACATTTATTTGCTTGCCGAAATATTTATTTGTTGGATCGCAGGATTTATCTATATATATGTCTGTCTGTCTGTCTGTCTATCTATCTTATCTTATTGGCTCACCATACTACTTACTAACACTCATTCTGTCACCGGAATACTTACTTAGTAATTTTTTTTTACTTATTTTCTTGTTGGATTATTTATTTATTTGCTAACTGGAGTTCTTACTTACTTGTTTATTTATTGAATCACTGAATCATTTATCTATTTATTTACTTAGTCATCTTTTGCATCACCAGATTATTTACTTATATATTCTTTTTTATTATTATTATTATTATTATTTTACAACACCATTCAGTTCAACATAATAGCCACAGAATCCCCTGTTCTCCCCCTCTCGCCCACCCCTCCCCCCAGCCCACCCCCAATTCCCACCTCCTCCAGATCAAGGTCTCCCCCGAGGACCGGGGTTGACCTGGTAGACTCAGTCCAGGCAGGTCCATTCCCCCCTCCCAGACCGAGCCAAGTGTCCCTGCATAAGTCCCAGGATTCAAACAGCCAACTCATGCAACGAGCCCAGGACCTGGCACCAATGCACAGCTGCCTCCCAAACAGATCAAGCCAAATGACTGTCTCACCCGTTCAGGGGGCCTGATCCAGTTGGGGGCCCCTCAGCCTTTGGTTCATAGATCCTGTGCTTCCATTCATTTGGTTATTTGTCCCGGTGCTTTATCCAACCTTGGCTTCAACAATTCTCGCTCATATAAACCCTCTTCTTACTCACTAATTAGACTCCCAGTGCTCCACCAGGGGCCCAGCCGTGGATGTCTGCCTTCAGATTCCTCAGTCCTTGGATGGGGTTTATGGCACCACTATCTGGGTGTCTGGCCATCCCATCACCAGAGTAGGTCAGTTCCTGCGGTCTCGCGACCATTGCCAGCAGTCTTTTGAGGGGGTATCTTTGTGGATCTCCGTGGGCCTCCCTAGCTCTCTGCTTCCTCCCCTTCTCACCTTCTCATGTGGTCTTCATTTACCATGGTCTCCTATTCCTTGTTCTCCCTCTCTTTTCTTGATCCAGCTAGGATCTCCCACTCTTTCCCTCGACTTACTTGTTTATTTATTGAATCACTGAATCATTTATCTATTTATTTACTTAGTCATCTTTTGCATCACCAGATTATTTACTTATATATTCTTTTATTTATTTGTTTATTTATTTATTGGCTCACTGTAATACTTACTTACAAACATATTTATTTGCTTCACAGATTACTTACTCACCTGTTTATTTGTTAATTGGTTTGCCGTATTATTTATTTATTTACTTATTTTTTTCATTGCCTCACCAATATTTTTTATTCATTGGCTTGCCTATTTATTTATTTACTTTATGTATCTCTGTCTATTTATCTATCTATCCATCTGTCAACTGTCTATATTTTTTGACTTGCTGGATTATCAGGTCTCTATCAATCTACATATCATCTAGTTACCTATTGGCTTCTTGATCTATTTATTTTTTGACTTAATGTCTATTTATTTGTTGGCTTCTTGATCTTTTTATTTATTGGCCTGCTTGCCTATTTCGTTATTTGTTAATTTAACCTTAGAGTAATAAAAGGCCTTCAATGAGCTGAGAAAATACTATATGATAATCTATGTAACTTTTTTAAATGGCTTCTTGATCTATTTATTTATATATTGCCTGCTGCATTATCAATTTATTTATTGGCTTACTGGGCTGTTTGTTTGTTTTTTGGTTTGTTTGTTTCTTGGCATGCTTGCTTTCTTATTTTTGTATTGGCTGGATTATTTATTTACGTATTTACTGTTTTGCGTTATTATTTTTAATGATTGATTGACTTGCTTGTCTATTTATACATTTATATATGTGTATTTGAAAGTATTCATTTATTTTTTCCTAGTGTAATAAAAGACCTTCAATATGCTGAGTAATACCATACTGATAAGCCATTTCTCTTCTATGTTTTTTTATTTTCCCGTCGGGACAGTGTTTGTACCTTTGTACCTTTCCTGGAACTCGCTCAGTATCCCAGGCTGGCTTGAACTCAGAGATCCACCTACCTTTGCCTCCGGAGTGCTGAGATTAAGCGAATAGCACCTGGGAACCATGTCTCTTCCCTATTAGACAGTTTATGTATCTATTTATGTATTTTCTGGCTTGTTGATCTATTTATTTATAAGTGGTCTTGCTGCATTATGTATTTATTTAGTTATTCATTGACTTGCCAGCTTTATTTATTTATTTGTTTGCTTGCTATTTATTCATTTACTTATTCATTGGTGTGCTTGCTTATATATTCCTTAATTCATTCATTGTTCCGCTTATATTTCTGTTGACTAATAAATGGCCTTCTTGATGCTTAGCTAATGCTAGATGGATAAGCCATGCCTCTACTCTGTTAGACTGTTTATCTGTTTCTCTATCTATCTCTATCTATCTATCTATCTATCTATCTATCTATCTATCTATCTATCTATCTATCATCTATCAATCAATCTATTGATACAGCTATCTGTCTATTGACTTCTTAATCTCTATTTATTTATTGCTTGCTGGATTATTTTTTTAAGAAAACATTTATGAAGCCTTTATTTATAAAAAGCTTTAAAAACAAATAATACCCTTTGTTTGCAAATAATGTTTAGTTTAAAAAAATATGGAATGCTTCATGAATTAGTGTGTCATCCTTGTGCAGGGACCATGATAATCTTCTCTGTATCATTCCAATTTTAGTATATGTCCTGCCAAAGCGAGCACAGCTTGCTGGATTATTTATTTATTTGCTTATAGATCTGTTTATATATTGCCTCGCTGCATTATCTATTTATTTATTTATTGAACTTGCAAGATTATTTAGTAACTTACTGGCTCTCCTAATACTTATTCATTTATTTGCTGACTGGAATACTTACTTAGTTACTTACTCAATTAATTAATTATTGGCTTGTGTATCGATTATTTATTTGTTGGTTTACTGGGTTATTTATGTGTTTATTTATTTATTTATTTTTGGGTGGCTCAATTATCTATTTATTTATTTGCTTATTTGTTGGCTCACTGCAATGCTCCCTTACTAACATTTATTTGCTCGCCAGGATACTTTATTTATTGGCTTGCCGGTCAATTTATTTATTTTGCCACCAGATTTATTTATCTATTTATTCCTTCCTTCATTTATGTATTTATTCATTTATTTACTTATTGGATTCCATAATATTTCCTTACTAACATATATTTATTTGCTCCCCAAAATACTTATTTATTGATTAATTGATTGATCTGCTCTCCGCATTATTTATTTATTCATTCATTCATCCATTTATTTATTGGCTTTATGGATTATTTATTTATCTATCTATTTGTTTATTAATTTGCATGCTGGATTATCTATCAATCTATCATCTATCTATTTATTGGGTGTTTTTCTATTTGTATGTTTATGTACATCTGTATGTATATATGTATTTATGTATGTATGTACGTATGTATGTATGTATTCATTTGTTTTGCCTTAGATTAGGAAAAGGCCTTCAGTGAGCTGAGATAGTGTGCAGATAAGTCCTGCCTCTCCTGGTTAGTCAATCTATCTCTCTGTTGATCTATTATCTTCATATGTATCTATCCATCTATTTATTTATTTGCTTTTTGATGTATTTATTTTTTTATTGGGTTGCTATATTATTTATTTTTTGGCTTGCTTGTCTATATATGTATGTATGTGTCTATGTATGTATAAATGTTTTCATTTATTTTACCGTATATTAGTCAATGGCATTCAGTGTGGTGAGAAATACTATACTGATAAGCCATGTCTCTACATTGTTAGGTTGTTTATATATCTATGTATCTTTATTAATATATTGGCTTCCTGGTCTATTTATTTAATGGGTTGCTGCATTATTTATCTATTTATCTATTTGTTGGCATGCTTGTTTATTTATTGATTGCTTGATTAATTAATTCTTTCAATTATATTACCGTAGGCTAATAAAACTCTTCCTAGGTGATTGGAAATGGCTGTACCGATAACCTATGCTTCTACTCTGTAATACTGTTTATCTATCTATCTATCTATCTATCTATCTATCTATCTATCTATCTATCTAAGTATCGTCTATCTACTTATGTTTTGGCTTCTTGGTCTATTTATTTATTGACTTGTTGGATTATTTATTTATTGTTTTCTTGATCAATTTATTTATTTATTGGCCTGCTTGCTTATTTATTTATTTATTTTTATTTGTTTATTTATTTGTTTGTTTTACCTTAGAGTAATAAAAGGCCTTCACTATGCTGATAAAATACTACTCTGATAATTTACGTATCTACACTGTTTATCTGTCTCCATCCATCCGTCCGTCCGTCCGTCCGTCCGTCCGTCCGTCCATCTACCTGTGTATTCAATTCTTGATTTTATTTATTTGCATGCTGGCTTCTTTATTCATTCTACTTTAAAGGCCTTCAAAATACAGAGAAATACTATACTTAGAAGCCATGCATCTATGGTTAGAATGTTTATCTATCTATCGACTATATATTTACTTAATGGTTTCATTCCAGCAATATTTATTTCATTCTTTATTTAGTGTGCTTAAAGATTGGTTAGTGATTAGCCTTTTTTATGCATATATATATTGCTTACTGGGTTATTTATTTATTTATTGACTTGCTTGTTTATTTATATATTTATGTGTTATGGAAGTATTCATTTATTTTATCCTAGATTAGTAAAAGACCTTCTGTATGCTGATAAATCCTATACTGATAAGCCATTCCTCTTCTGTGTTAGACTGTTTATAAATCTATATAATTATTTATTTTATTTAATGGCTTCTTGACCTATGCATTTATATATTGCCTTGCTGCATGATCTACTTATTTTTTTTTTCGTTTTTTCAAGACAGGGTTTCTCTGTGTAGCTTTGCGCCTTTCCTGGCCTCGAACTCATAGAGATCCGCCTGGCTCTGCCTCCTGAGTGCTGGGATTAAAGGCATGCGCCACGGTTGCCCGGCTGTGATCTACTTATTTATGGGCTTACTAGGCCACTTATCTATCTATCTATCTATCTATCTATCTATCTATCTATCTATCTATCATCTCTCTAGCTAGGTATTGACGTGCTATTGGCGTGCTTGATTGCCTATATATTTTTTAATTGGCTATATTTTTTATTTGTATGCATTTATTGTCTTGCTGTATTATTTATTTATTGATTGACTTACTTGTCTACTTATATGTATATATGAAAGTATTCATTTATTTTATCCTAGAGTAGTAGAAGACTTTCAATATGCTGGGAAATATACTGATAAGCCATGTCTCTTCTCTGTTAGACTGTTTATTTATCATGCCTGTACATTTATGCATTTAATGGCTTCTTGATCTATTTATATATTGTCTTGCTGCATTATCTATTTATTCATTTATTTATTGACTTGCCAGACTATTTATTTATTGATTTATAGATAGATAGATAGATAGATAGATAGATAGATAGATAGATTGGCTCTCTAATGCTTGCTTACTTACTTATTTGCTCTGCAGAACATCTTTCCTTCCGTCCTTCCTTCCTTCCTTCCTTCCTTCCTTCCTTCCTTCCTTCCTTCCTTCCTTCCTTCCTTCTTTCTTTCATTCTTCCTTTCTTTCTATCAGCTTCTTATTTATTTATTTAGTGGCTTGCCTATTTATTTATTTATTTATTTATTTATTTATTTATTTATTTATTTATTTATTTATTTATTTTACCTTACCATAATAAAAAGGCTTCCTTCATTGTACTGAGAGAATTCTATACTGATAATCTATGCTTCTACTATAATAGAATGTTTATCTATCTATCTGTCTGTCTGTCTGTATATCTATGTGTCTAACTATCCGTCCATCCATCCATCTATTGGTTTCTTGATGTATTTATTGATGTATTTATCATGCTGGCTTCTTTATTCATTCATTATACTTTGAAGTTATAAAAGGCCTTCAAAATGCTGAGAAATACTATACTGAGAAGCCATGCCTCTACTCTGTTAGAATGTTTATCTATCTATCTATCTATCTATCTATCTATCTATCTATCTATCTATCTATCTATCATCTATCTATGTATATATTTATTCAATTGTTTTTTATTTTTTTTTATTTTTGATTTTTCGAGACAGGGTTTCTTTGTGTTGCTTTGGTGCCTTTCCTGGAACTCACTCTGTAGGCAAGACTGTCCTCAATATCACAGATCCACCTGCCTCTGCCTCCCAGTTGCTGAGATTAAAGATGTGTGCCACCACCGCCGGGTAGTTTCTTAATTTTTTAATGGCTTGCTGCATTATTTCTTTATTTAATATTGATTGGCTGGATTTATTTATGTATATATTGGCTTGCTGTGTTATCTATCTATCTATCTATCTATCTATCTATCTATCTATCTATCTATCTATCTATCTATTTACATGCTTAAAGATTGATTGGCTGGATTTATTTATGTATATATTGGCTTGCTGAGTTATTTATTTATTTATTGACTTGCTTGTCTTTTTATATATTTGTATGTGTATGGAAGTATTCATTTATTTGTCCTAGATTAGTGAAAAGCCTTTAGTATGATGAGAAATACCAAACTGATGAGCAAGGCCTCTTCTGTGTTAAACTGTATATAAATCTATATAACTATTTATTAATTTGATGGCTTCATGATCTATTTATTTATATATTTCCTTGCTGCATTATTTATTTATTGGCATACCGTGTCATTTATTTATTGGTGTGCATTCTTGCTTATATACTTATTGGCTAAATTGTTTATTCATATACTTATTGTCTTTCTGTATTATTTATTGATTCATTGATTGACTTGCTTATCTATTTATATATTTGTGTAATGTATGTGTGAAAGCTTTCATTTATTTTGCCCTAGAGTAGTAAAAGATCTTCGATATGCTGAGAAATACCATAGTGATGTGCTATGTCTCTTCTCTGTTACACTGTTATATACCTAGTTATATAAATAGTTATATATACTTTTTTTTTCTGGTTTTTCGAGGCAGGGTTTCTCTGTGTAGCTTTGCGCCTTTCCTGGAACTCGCTTTGGAGACCAGGCTAGCCTCGAACTCACAGAGATCCGCCTGCCTCTGCCTCCCAAGTGCTGGGATTAAAGGGGTGCGCCACCACCGCCCGGCATATATACTTATATATATATTTATTTATGTATTTAATGGCTATTAACCTATTTATTTATATGTTGCCTGGTGCATCATCTAAATTTATTTATTCATCCATTTATTTATTTATGGTCACTTATTTATTTACCCACTGGAATATTTGTTTATGTATTTATTTGCTTGCTGTATTATTTTTTCATTTACTTATCTATGCATTGGTGTGCTTGCTCATGTATTCCTTTATTCATTCATTGTTTCATTTATATTACTGTTGACTAATGAAAGGCCTTCTAGGTGCTTAGCAAATGCTATATGGTTAAGCCATGCCTCTACTCTGTTAGACTATCCATCTATCTATCTATCTATCTATCTATCTATCTATCTATCTATCTATCTATCTATCATCTATCTACCTACCTACCTATCCATCCATCTGTCCATCCATTCACCCATCTATCTATTGGCTTCTTAATCTATTTATTGTTTGCTTTTTAATTGTTTATTTTTTGGCTTATTGATCTATTTATTTATATATTGCCTTGCTTCATTATCGATGTATCAACATGCCAGATTATTTATTTATTTATATATATATATATATTGACTCCCCTAATTCTAACCTTTTTTTTATTTATTTGCTTGCCAGAATACATACTAACTTCTTGATTTTTTTTTTAATTTGTTGAATTGTTAAATATTTATTTAACCATTACATATTTATTGATTTGCACTCTGTGATTCTTATTTTATTCATTCATTCATTTATTTGTTTGTTTATTGTCTCACTGGATACTTACTCAAGTATTTATTTTTTGGCTCACCGGATTATTTGTTTGTTTATTTTCTCATATTTATCTATATATTTATTTATTGTATTGCCAGATTATTTATTTATTTACTTATTTATGTAATACTTACTTACAGATTTATTCATTCACCTGAATATTTATTTATTTGTTTATTTATTTATTTATTGACTCCTGGATTATTTATATATTTATCTATTGGTTCACCATATCATTTATGTATTTATTCATGCTCATGGGATTATTTATTTACTTATTTATTGGCTTGCTGTAATGCTTACTTATTTATTTATTTATTTACTTTCTGTAATGCTTATATCAGTTCCCAGCCAAGGAAGTAACACCAGTTGGAGGCACAAAGCTACATGCTGGTATATGGCTCATATCTGGGGAATTTGTTTGTTGATAATGTACCATCTTTGGTACTCCACATTTGAATGCACTCCCCCAAAAACGCTGTCAAAACAAAATTGCAATTGTCACCTCAACGAGAGTAAAGAATTTATGCAAGGGAAGAATTAGAAGGTTCATAGCTTAGGAACATAGATTCAAGTTGCCTCATATCACTGTTCTTGTGTAGGACCAGTTGTCTGAAGCAAAACAAGGTCATAAATGGGGAAAAATCAGGGAGGGAAGTTATAATAAAGTGGGAAAATCTAAATTCCAAGAATCAGGTTCTATTTGATGACATTCTTAGATTTTGATGTATTGAAAGCTAGGGTCTTATTAAGAATGCATTTTAAAAGTTTTGATAGTCATCAGGATGTTATGTTAGAATTAGATGTGGTCAATGAGTCACTTTCAAAGTGGCAAAAAATAGCTAGCACAAGATAAAGTCATTTGTCATTTGCTATTATAGAATCATCAATAGGTAAGCTGCCATTTTTGTACCTTCTGGAGACATCAGGTAACAATTAAAATTTCATGACAAAAACCTTTGTAAAAACAATGGGCTTTTGATAATCTGTGGTGACAGATAGAAACTTTAGATGATTTATGTGTGGAAAGAGATAATTATCTACTATATTTAGTTTTATGAAACCCTGGATCTTATTCTTACTTTGCTGCTGGTATATGTTTGTCTATGAATTGTTAGTTTGCACATTTATTCAATTGTGTTTTTAACCTGGGGATTAAACTCTAGGGCCTTGAGTACTGTTTCTTGCGTAGTGTTAAAATGGATGGGAAAAGGATCTGTTTGAATTTTGTTTGCTTGTTTGTGTTTTGGCTTGTTTTTTTTTTTTATTTTACTTGATTTTTTTTACTTTTGAAACATTGTCTTATTATATAACTCAGCCAAACTGGCATCCAGGTCACAATATTCCTGCCTCAGTATCCTAAGTGTGGGACTACAGACTTGCATTAATCCTACTCATTTGTTTAATCATTCACATTAATTTTTTTATTTATTATTCTTTCATTTATTTAATTAGTGTGTGTCTGTATGTGTGTACACATGTGTGCTTGTGTGTGTGCTTGTGTGCGTGCTTGTGTGCATGCATGCATCAATGCACATGGGCTCCAGTGCTTTCTCTATCCGTGGTGTTCTTGTGGCGATCAACTTTCAGGACTCAGTTCTTTTTTCAGTTCATTGTCTGTCAAGCTGTCTCTACTTGAGTTAGTATATAAAGCTTATCACTGATTCTCATGCTAGGATCTCATGTGGTAAGATTACTGGGTATTTTTTTTTTAATTTTATTTAATTTATTTGTGTGTGTGTTTGTGTGTGTATGAGAGAGATAGATACAGAAAGAATGCATGAATGAGCATTGACGTTTGAACTCAAGATGTCCTATATATCTCATTAGATAACCATAAACTTATCCTCCATACACTCAACATTGTTTTTTGTGGTGTTAATTTAGCCCAGGATCTTGTTCTTGTGAAACAATTGCTCTGTTACTGAAACATACCTGTAAACCATAAGTTACTTTCGAAATCAGGCCCCTCAAACTCACTGTCTTTCCTACCACTTCAGTACCTGGTAACTACCTACCACGTTCCATTTTTTACATAATTTTTGGTAAATACCTTTTAGAGGACCTTGGCTGGATTTATGATGAGATATGTTTACTGAGCATGATGAAATGAGGCTCAATGATTACTCTGAAGTCTAGCCAAAGTGTCATATTAATGACTTAGGTAACAAAATTTTGAAACTTAAGTTATTAGAATATGATATCACAAATTTTTTTCAAGGAGACTTGAGCTGTAGATTTTTCCAATATAGCAAAATTGGTTTTATACTCGTTACATTTCCTTTTGTAAAGTGCCTCTATGTTCACATCACATAATAGCATTCACCTTGATTTTCATTTGATAAAGAAACTTGAGAAAGACCTTGGAAGCTAATGTGTCTTTTTCCAGTTACCCAGTTCTTACCCTGGGTTATAGTTTCTTGAGCATGTTCCTAGTCATTCTGATAGCTTTTCCATTTAATATATTGAGGTATTGCTAGATTGTTAGTAAGACATTCAGTGATTTTGAAAAAGATAGGAATTTGATATTTACCAGAATGCTGAGATGGAATTCAGAGAGGTTAATTTATCTTTATCCTCACAAGGCATTGGTGGAATAGAGAAAGTGTTACTATGATATAAACGGGGAGGTGAATTAACTTTGTGATTGCTGATACTGAGTGTGAGTAATTATTAAATTGTTTAATTTTTGGCAGCAAGAGAACTTATTCCCTATTTGGGATACTTGTTTTGGCAGCGTCTGGATAATTATCTATATACCAGTTTGGTTTTGTTCCTCTGACATGCCTCCTTGAGCGTTTCTTTGTGTAATATCAGCTACTGATATAGTGTTTTCTTAATGTGGGATATTCTCCTGCCTTTGTAAGATTTACCTCTGAATCTTTGCATATCTGCTTGTATATACAACAAGTAGATTTATGTTCTCATACAATTGTAAATCATCTCTAAATCTTGAGGTTCTGATAACTTTTATAAATGATACAATATTACTTTAAGTATATACTAGCTGATTTGCATAATTTAGTTAACAAAGAAATGTAAGATGGTTCTTGATTAAACAAAGTATTGTATTTTCATGGTTCAGAGTAAAATCAGAAAATAATTGTATTTATTTTTTGGTTTATTTTGTAAAAATCACTTAGATTTTGAACAAGAATATGGTATGTGAAATGATTGCTGTGATAAAATAAGTAACCACAAGAGAAATTTCTATTACATATTTGGTAAAAATCATCATTTCATAAAGATTATGGCAAGCAAGTTAATGTTATATTCATGTTTTAAGTTGCTAAGGATGTGAAACAAGGGGCTATAAAAAGTGTATAAAATATAAATTGCAAAAAGTCATTATTTTCACTACATTTGAGAAGTCATTCAAATATGATTGTCATTTTCTTTATGAGGATTACAATTGTGGTGTTTGTTAAAATATAGAAGAAATGTTTTTAAATAGTTTCATAATAAAAGTAGAATTTCTATAGTATAGTACAATCTTTTATTGGATTATTGTGGCTATCCTTTCATTGAGTACTTATTTATATATGTTAGTCATGGTTATGTTTGTCAAAGAAGCTTATGTTTATTTACTTAACAAATTTCTTTGTCATGATGGAATTCAGAAAAACATCACCCTGTTATATCTAGGATTGAATATTCTTTTACATTGAAATGTGTATAATAGAATAATGCACCATGTTAATTTAATCTTATAAAGAAAAGTGATGATTTTTGCATTTGAAGATCATTAAATTACTAGAATTATTTTATTGCTTGTTCAGGAAATTCTAGACTGTTTTTATGCCATGTTAAAAAGGATTCAGTAGATAAGAGGGTACCATTGAGAGAGATGATTTTTACATGGCTATATCCCTATGAGAAATTATTAGGTATGTTTTGTGGATGAATCTGATGCCAAGGAATACTTGTCCTTTATGATAGGAAAGTTGTCTGTGAACAAAAGTCTAGTGACCCTATGTTATTAGTCCCCAAGTATCATCATTATTTCAAAGACATAGTACATATTATATTCTTTAACATTTGTGTCATATCCATATAACTAACATCATTTACAGCATTTTCTTACATGATATAAATAAAATGTACATTTTTTGCTGTTTTAAATTTTTAGTCTTTGATGTAAGTATGATTGTCCCATATTACATGTATGTACATGCAATATGATATACATATTAATTCATGAGTATGTCTATACTAAGATAAAACAATAGTTGCTGAAATACAAGATTACAATTTTTTTTGTCACCAGAGAATATGATACAGCAATGTTTTGCTGTATCATACTTTGGATTTATAAAATTAGTCAGTTACATTCAACAAACACCAGATTTCTGTCAGTGAATCTTCCATGGTTCCATTTATCAGTCATGTTTTTAGAACTGAATCTTTTATTGTCAGAAAAGTAAGCTACATAATAAGATTTGATCCCCCTTCCCTCTGTTTAAATATTTGTGAGGACTGTAACAGTTGTTCTAAGTAATGCATATTGTGCAGACTTTTTATCCAATCTAATTCTCAACTTGTTTCTACTAGTATCTCTTCATTTTTTAAAATGTAACCTGGCAGTGTTTGACTACCCCAGAAATAATAGACTGACTTTGTGTAGACTGTCTGAAATTCCTACATTTGTAGAAACACCAACTCCCATCAACTACCATATACACATGGTGTTAATAATAAGATTTAATCATTAGAACTATCAATATCAATTTTGTATTTAATTTATATGAGGTTTATTTGAACCACTTCATATATATACGACTACTTTTGACTATCTGCATAATTTGTGATTACATTTTCTGAATATATTTTACTTTCAAAATTTAGAATAAGTGCTTTTGTGTGATAAAATGTTTTAAAACTCTGTTTCAAATGTATGTAGCTACATTATTTTAAAAACTTCATGAGTAGAGAATAACTTTTCTTTATGGAAAGTTATATTTAAACATTTGTCCTGTAATAGTTCAGATTTTCAATGTATAGACTATAGGAAAAGAATAAATTATTTTTGTTGTTAAAATCCTTATCTTTATGTAGGTTTCATTGTGTTGTATGCTAAAGCTGTATTACCTGAACATAGTGTTAGCAAAGTCCTCTTTTAATATATATAGTACAAAAATATATGTGTGTATATTCTACCATGTTGTCAAGAAAATTATTTAGGAGTATAACTCAAATATAAGCATAAAATATCACTGTCCTTTGAAAAATGTGTATGCTATATAAAAGGCATGTAGCTTCATTTTATTTTTCTGATCACTGAGAATTGTGATGCAATTTATTTCTCCAAATGATCTAGATATTTCAGAATTACATAGTTCTGTATTCATCAGATACATGGCAAGAATTAACGTTGTAAGTAATAAGCTATTTTTTATATCAAGCAACTGGTAATTCTAGAGATACTGAGACTTAGAAATTATAAGCTTATAAATATATTGTAAATACTGTTGTCTATTACAATTAATATGACAAACTGATAGTTTATAGAGGGAATCATGGAGCTCACAGTTTTTCATGTTTGTTTGAATGTTAAAGGAGAAATTATAAACACTATGCATATACTCTATTCTCATACTAGGATAGTTGACCATTTTTTCATGTGAGTTGCACATTAAAAAATGACATGGTAGGTAATTCAGTTGGCTTCTTGAGCAATAATGAGCCTACTGATGCACCTCTTTTCTACTTTTTTTTTGTCAACTTTCATGAAGATTTTGTACTACCTCTTGGGACACTACAAAGTTTTGTATGTGTTTCCTGGTTGCATGACAATATTCAAGACAACTTTGTAAATAATAGTCAAATACAAAATTTTAACATCTAGTCTTTCTAGATGTATAGAGTGTCACAGGGTATAATTTTGTAAATACATCATTGTAAACTTTCATTGCATCCACTAAATTTCGGGAATGAAATTTTTAAAGTTGAGATTTTTTCTACTTTATGTTTATTGTTAGGGGGGTGAGTTTTCTTGAGAATATTTAAATTTAACTTTGGCTACATAATCTCAAGAAAAGTCTTCATTAACCATAGGATAAGTAAGGTTTATATTGTACATTTAAGAGTGCAAATTATAATTCTGTGGTTGTATTAATGATAGGCCATCATGTTAAAATACCTTGTTAATTACTATAGATAAATACTCTTAAGAAGAGTTACTTCTACCTCTGAATTAATAAACCCTTATATTTACATTGCATGACAGCATTCAAGACATGTTGTAAATAACTGATAAATATTTCCATTTGAAAAATTCCTTTTTTAGATATACATTCTTAACAAAATATAAGCCTGTGAATATTTCACTGTAATCTAACATTAATAAAATTATTCCAGCAAATGCTTTTTCAATGCAATAGATAAGGACTACTCAGTTTACTAAGTCTAAAAAGGTTTCTAAGTAGTTTCTCATGGAGGGAAGAATAAGCTAGGTCTTATTTTTACTTGGAGAAAAATTAAAGAATAGAATTAGATACTTTTTATCTACATGAAGAAAGATGAGCAGTAAAAAAGAATTAAAATTAATGATATAATTACAAAAGCATTGTTTCTTGCTTATTTAATCTAGGCAAATTTGTTTATATCTATAATTATATTACATTCACATACATTTTATGTTATAGTAGTATATAAACTACTTAGTTTTCATCTTTCATGTGTTTTTGTTTGTTTTTACATTACTATTCCCACTCTACAAATTAAAAATTAATATTTTAGTTCTAATTCAGATTATTTAGCAATCTCAATGCTATTGATAGACACATTTTGTGTTGATGAAGAGCCTATAACTTTGTTTGTTTGTTTATACATCTTATAAATTTATTTATGTATGTATATATCTTCAGTGTATAATATTTTAAAAACATGTTTTATTTTTGTATAATTTTCATGTAGGATTATTAAAGGTAAACATCTGGTGTTCCCTCTAATGTACTGTAAGCAAAAGTAGCTTGTATGACATTAAAGGCAATATAAATTATAGAGCTGGGCTTGATGAGGAACACTTATACCAGCACCTGCCAAGATTATACTCGGCTACATACCCAGTTTGAGGCCAGTCATGGGTCATAAGACCCTGTGTCAGAAGAAAACATGAAAGCCAAAAAAAAAACCACTGAATACCTTCCTACAAAATCAGGAATTATAAGACTATTTAATTTTTTTTTTGATATTTTGGAGTTGGCTACTAAGATTTTTATCATTTCTGATTCTCAAATTTAATTGTTGAATATAAAAATAGTAAAATGCCAGATCTGTCAGTGAACAGATCATAAGGATTATAGCTTAATGTGAATGTAATTTAGTATTTGAAATATCCTTTTTCTATAGAAATGGTGTTTGTTGAATTTTAATTGAAGGTATGTACAATTGACCTACATGTAGATACATTTTAGTTCTTCCAATTAAAGTGGATAATTATGGAAATGTTAATTGCAAATAGGAAATATCAGTCTGAAAGTTAATACTTCTGTATTATGATGTATGTTATTTTCTAGTAATGATTGAAGATTTATTCAAGTGATTTAAACAGTGTATTCATGCTTGGAAATTGTCACATGAGAACATCTAGTACAAATGAACAATTTATGCAAACAGAAAACATGTTCAGGAAGAATGTTTTAATACTTCAAAATAGAAAGGAGTAAGACCACTTCTATCTGCCTTTGTATTTTAGAAGGGCCTTTGCAAATAAGCAACTAAACAACAAAAAAGAGACAATTTATGCCTGTACCTTTGATTGTCAACATCATGGGAGTGATGGGTTGCCATATCCAACTTTCTATTCCTAGCAGCCCTTATGAATGGTTTTTGCACATTTTTGTGAAGAATTTTAGACACTCCAGCACCTTATGTGTCAACAATGAGTTTCATTATCCAATGATAAAAAGGAGAAGATGAAAGTTCACGTGAGTATTAAGCTGATTATATTTTGAGTGATGAACCTATGAGTGAAATGTATCAAATAAATGTTTAAAGGGTAAACATTTATAATGGCATGGTATCCTAATGGGTATAGGATGCTATATTAAATAGTTTTTGTTATGTCACATTTGGGATAAATTGCAAATTTTAATATTACATTTTTGTGCTTGGAATATAACCCAGGGTCTGAAGCATGGTAAAGTACAAGCTGAACCACTAAACTACTAAACTAAATTCCAGTCATTCTATGTATATATACATATACATATATATATATATATGAAGAATAGATTATTCCTTTATTGTATGTGTTTGATATGCTTCAGTGATCTCATGTAGGCATTTACGGATGCATAGATCCTACGAAATTACATGGGAGAACTTTAAATAGTGATACTATTATATAGAAATTTAGAGTGGTAGAGAGATGGCTCACCTGTTAAAAGCACTTAACATTTTTTCAGACCTGAGCTCTGTCCCCAGCTACTTGTGGTGACTCACTGCTGCCTGTAACTCCAGAACCTGGGGAATCTAAAATGTCTCTGAATCAGGCATCTGCTCTCACATGCATATATTCACATACAAGCACATACACATGAATTAAAAATAAGATGCTGGAGTCAAGGTTTGTTGAGTACATGAACTGTATTTCTGGGGGACTTCAGTTATATTTGTAGCACCCAAAGACATATTACTCATCTTTTGGTATCTGATGCTTCTGGACACTGAGGGCTCCCACACACATAGAAATATTTGCTGTTAAATATGAATTTGTGGCCCTGAGAACAGAATAATTCTCCTAATACATGTTTCATAAACAACATGCTTTGTACTGGCTACTTTTTTTTCAGGTAATTATGATGACAGACTTATTAAACCTACTGTGATAGCAACTTCTGGAGTCTACGAAAATTTACTTTACTAAAGTGAACAACAAACTATAGGTAAGAAAGGATTTTAATTTTATTTTTTATTTTAGTTAATTTTATAATTTAATTTTACATATCAGCCACAGATTCCCTTGTTCTCCCCTCTCCCCCCTCACCTTCCCCCCATCTTACTCCCCATCCCCATCTCCTCCATGGCAAAGACTCCCCTGCGGATTAAGTTCAACTTGGTAGATACAGTCCAGGCAGGTCCAGTCCCCTCCTCCCAGGCTGAGCCAAGTGTCTGTGTATAAGCCCCAGATTCCAAACAGCCAGTACATGTACTGAGGACAGGTCCTGGATGCCTCCCAAACAGATCAAGCTAATCAACTGTCGCACTTATCCAGAGGGCCTGATGCAGTTTGGGGCTCCTCATCCATTGGTTCAAAGTTCATGTATTTCCGTTCTTTGGCTAATTGCTCCTGTGCTTTTTTCAACCTTGTTCTCAACGATTCTTGCTCATACAATCCCTCCTCTTTCTCACCAAATGGACTCCTGGAGCTCCACCTGGGGCCTGGCTGTGGATCTCTGCATCCGGTTTCCTCAGTCATTGGATGAGGTTTCTAGCACGACAATTAGGGTATTTGGCCATCCTATCACCAGAGTAGGTCATTTTGGGCTAGGTGTAGCAAAAATAATATTATTTCCAACATTATTGTTTTCATGTATTTGAATTTTCTGAATTAAATCATTTTTTCCCCAGTGATTGGTATGAAATCTGTGGCTCCCATGTATGAGCCAGAGTACACTATGAGTAAACTTAACTGCAACCTTGAATTAGTTATTTTATATACCTTTGAGATTTATAAATCTTTGAGATTTGTCTGAGGTATCCAAAGCTGGTGTCAAACTCTATGTAGCTGATGATGGACATGAACTTCTGATTCCTTTGTCTACCAGGACTAAAGATGTGCACCCTCATTCCTGGTTTATGCAGTTATAAGAATTACACTCAGTGCTGTTCATGTCTGGAAATTGCCATCTAACATCTCTAGTCCTCCTGAAACAGTCTTTTTAGGAGGTCATGTTATTAAAACAATGATTTAATACATGTACAAATATTGTTGCCCTTTATTTAATTGGCTTACATATTCAATTTTGGTTTTGTGATTTGTTGCTTAGAAAAAACACGTGATAAAGGTTGAGATAAATTGCTTAGCAGTTAAAAGTGAGTACTTCTCTTTCAAAGGCTCTTGAGTTTAGTTCTTAGAACCCATGCTTCGTAGCTCACAACCATCATACACATATATACATAATACACCCATAATTGAAATACTGAAAATAAACATTTAAAAAATATGATCCAGGGGGTAAGTGTTTTAGTTCAGTGGTAGGGCGCTTGCCTAGCAAGCACAAGGCCCTGAGTTCAGTCCTCACTACAAAGAATATATGATCAAATCACTTAAGTATTTATATGGGCTCAAAGTTCAGTGAACATTCTACAGTGGTAGGGAGAGCATGTCAGCAGTAGCATGATGCTGGTGGTCACATTATATGCATAGTTAAAGATCAAAGTAAGCAGGATAGTGAGAATGAACGGGGAAAACAGGTTCAAGTGGCCATATATGCGTATTTGAAAGTGTTTGTATTTACCAAACTAGCAAGGACAATGAAAATTAAATAAACTCAGTAATACAGAAAACTGACTTGCTCAGTACTATTATTTGTGGTTTAAGAATAAGAAATGCCTGTTTTTATATAAAAATAAAATACACTGTACTTTGATAATACTAATTAATGGTTCTGAATTTCTTCCTTTGTGCTTTTAGGTGATCACCAAAATAGATAATCATTGTATCTACAACCTTCATAATTGTAAAAAGATCTCAGAAGGTGTTGCGTGACTAATCTTATTGATCATTAAAACTGAACTCAACTTATTGGATGGAGACTGAAATATGTCTTTGAAGAAAATATTTTATATATATTTAAAGATTTTCATTGATTTTGTTGGACTAACTCAATAAATGGAGACACTACCACATGGATAAAAATAGTATGATGGAACTGACATTGCCTTCACAGTGTTTTCATAAGTACGAAGTGCTTCTCATGATAATAATGACTTCATGGTATTCTTGAAGCTGATTTGAAGTAATTAGAACTGATTATAAATTTTCATTTTCAAATGGTTTAACTGTGTAGCACAGTCTGACATTTGAACTCACTTTGCCTCAGCTACCTGAGTGGTGAGATTATAGAAATGGACCATGTGCTAAGTTAGAACAGTGTTGTATGAAGCTTTATATTATATTTAAAATTCATCCTAATTTTAACATACAGTGTTAACCAAAGTTTATGGAATTCTCTGGTACTTGGGAGTATTTTTTCATATATATTTGTAAGTGCATCTCTTATGAGTTGAAAGAATAGCTTTATATTTTCTATGTAGTAATTATGTTTATATGGAAATATGAATCTCACAGAGAGTTCAGAATAATTTGCATCGCTTTGATGTACCATGGCAAATTATATCAAATCTATATTTTAGTCAATACCCTAAGATGAATTAGTGGATTTGAATTATTAAATAAATTATTAAAACTACAAATATTTTACTTAATAGTACACTTCTTGTATTTACTGGTTATATAATATTATAAAGTATTATTTATTTAATATTATTGAATCATCATGCTATTTATTTCTACTTGTTGTTCTGTTTCAGTTTCCATGCTGAGTATCTGTTACTTATTTATAAACCCATTTGTAAATGAGTCTGTAAGCAGGTCATTGTGTGTGTCAAATGAAATCCTATGTGTTTTCTATTCGTTTTAATACTAGGTTGTACATAACTTATTCATTGAAATACAATCATGTTCTCTCATGTCTTTGGAGTCTTGTTTTTTTTTCTTTTGCAAGCATGTTTATGTTCATATCATACTTCGCTGTGTTGTCTCCCTAATTTTTCATCAGAGATTTTTCTAATTCTTTTGCTTCCAATTATTAATATCCTAGAATATTAAATAATAAAATTATTTCCATTGAATTATATTGTTCTTAAAATCTAGCATATAGAAAACTCATGTAATTTACTGCATGCCTGTTTGCTTTCTCCTCTATTAACTTGTTTATTACTGACGATTTATACTGTCTTACCTGTCCTATTGAGTTCAGCCTCCTTTCTCTTCTTTTTCAGAGTATTACCTGTATGTAGTCAAATTTTTCCTCAGAGTTGATGCTTACAATTATTTGTCAAGTTGGAAAAAATGCACTTTTAATTTCATTTGCACCACATTTAATAGATTAAGTAGGAGAGAATAGATTTCTTTAAAATTGAGTCTTCCTATACAACCTCAAGGTATGTCTTCTATTTGTAACTAAATGTTTTCACACCTTTGCATTCCATAAATTTCATTAATATAATGGTTCATAATATCAATTCAATGTGATTTATGATATATGAAATTCATTTTCACATCCTTTCCAAATAGTCTCCATTAAATTTCAAAAATTCCTACTATCATTTAATCATGAAAATATGAATTGGATAGTACTTCTAGAATATATACAAGTATGAAGTACTGTTAGATTCTCTTGTAGGTAATGCTACATACTAAAGTTTTTTCTACTAATTCAGTGTTGGTTTTATTTTTTTAATTATTATTTTTCATACTTGCCCTTTAAATTATGACTTGTTAAAGATAAAAATGTGCCCCAGGATAGCTTGGACTTCATGGTGTAGTTCATGTTAGAGTTGAACTTTCAGGAATCCTACTACCTATGTATCTCCCATAAATAGTAGTTAACATTTCTAAATATTTAATTCCTGTGCCTGGAGAATTTATTCAGAGTACGTAATGCACTAGCAGACCATATTCCATTCCCAACACCCATCTTATATTTGTCTGTAACTGCAGCTCCAAAGGTATCTATTTCCTTGTCTTTTTGGGAATATGGATTTATGTTGACATACCTTAGAAGCAGGGTTTTTACTTGAGCAAAGCCACTCAACTACATCACTTAGGAATAACATTTACTTCTCCCTAGCAACGTTTAATTGCCTATAGATACTCAGGGAGTATAGTGATGTATGAAACATAACCCATAAATAATGGAACATTGATTTGCCCTGTCTTTAAATCCTAAATGCTTTGGAGTTACCTACTGCCTTTGAATTCAATGGAATAGCAGCCACGCTTCGTCCCCAAACATTTCTCTGTTCTTTCCATATTTGAGCTCTTAAATTCTTAAAATTCCCCTTTCCCTTTAAGTTTTCTGAACCATGGAAGGAGTGATATTAGTACCTAGCATCCAAAAAACATATAACACATCACATTTTCCAGATATGTCCATGTACTAACTGCTGAAATTATATCCTGATATAAAAAGGATAAAAGCAAAGAAGTGGTTTTTATCTTTAACACTAATGCCATAGTTGTACCATTAGGCTCATTGTATCTGGCAGTCTGGTTTGTAGCTTGCATTGTTTACAGCTTTGTAAGATCATGGATGAGTTTTTACCACATAGCACCTTCTAGCACTAAGAAAGGTAGCCAACAAAGAGGAATGTTCTAATCAGTTTCTGCTTGATGTATTTATGTCCTGAACCTGAAACATTACCTGCAGTAGTAGGGTATCATCTAATTTGGTTGGCAACCAAGAACTGTGGCAAAGGCTTGTTTGATTTTGTTGTCTTGGAGTCTCCCTGACAACATCGTATTTTATGCGAAACATTAAGATTTTTGTTTAAATATGTGCTTTCTGGGAGCAGCATAATCTATGCATGTATGATACCACATATTATTTGAAAAATAATTACCATTCTACTTTCCTATGACATGTTATATTCTTGGATAGACACATTCTATCTTCCAGACCTCTCCAGGCATTTCATAGTTAAACACAAATCTAAAAATCAAAGGTTGCATTTTAATCAGAGGGAGGAAATGAGTCCTTTGTTTTCCTGGGCCCTAATTATACCTCATACCATTTTCAGCCATTAGGAGGTAAAGTCCATGATTTTATAGGTTATAGGTTATACTATCATAATTTTCTTATTTATCAGATGAGCACCTAGGATGCATCAATTTTCTAGCTACTGATGGTAGATCATCAGAGTATAGATGTGTGTGTGTATGTATGTATGTATATGTGTATATATATATTCTTTAATGTGCTTTACACTTTATATATGCTTTATATCTGAAGAAGTCCTTTGAGTAGATTCCCAGGAATGGTATTGTTTGGTCACAGGAGAGTTCTGTGTTTTTCACATTTTCCAGGAAATTTCCACACTAATTACCTTAGTGTCTGAACCATATTACCCTGTGGCATAGTTCAACTTTCCCATGACTTTCTTATCATTTGTCTTCATAATAGCAATTATCCTTATGGTGTAAGTTGGAAACTCATTGTAGTTAATTTTCACGTTCCTGAAGTCTGGGAGTATTGATCACTTCAAAAACTACATCAGTCCTCTGCCACATTTTTGATATGGCTGTTTCTTTTAAACTGTTTATTTTCTAAAGAGTAATCATGGTGAAGATTTTCCGCCATTCCGTTAGCTCCTTGTTTACTTATTGAACAACTTCTTTTGATGTGTGAATGTGCCTCTAAAGTTCTTACTAAAATTTTCATTTCCTATTTTCCTTCAGTTTAGATTTTCCTTACTGATTCTTTTTCTACTTTCATGTCATCTCTCAGGACATAGTATAGTCCATTTTTAGGCTCCAGTAGAGACATACAGTCCTGGCTGTTATTGATATGCTTTTATGCTAGTGTTTAGGTATCTGAGTTTGAACTGCCTGTAATTCTAGGTGCTGATAACTGGTCTTTACTTTTTTGGTTGGATATTCTAATCCTTGCTTTCTATTTCCCATTCTGTTTCTTATGAGAATGTGGGGCCTGTGGGTTGCCTGCTTCCGAGATCCTGCGTGGTCATGGGGTTCCAGGTAGAATGTTTTTCTAGTATTTGGGGGAGCTGGTGATGGCTTTGATGGGTTGTGGGTGAGAAGGTCCACAAGAGAGAGGAAAGCAGGTTGTGCCACCAGGATGGGCATAGACAGTCTGTGAAGGCTGTTAGAGAGGAAGGTAATCTGATACAAAGCTAGGGATAATACTTGGGAATTGTAATTAGATGAGAGGAGGAGATCATCTACTTGGGCCCCCGGCCAGTGTGGCCATCAGGTTTCCTGTGAGTACCTATGTGCATTGGGGGCTGAGACAGATGAAAATTTTTAAATTTTTTAAATGATGTTCTTATTTATACCTTGAATTTCAAAATGCAGTGATTTTGCTCATTAATCCCCTCCCCAGCATCCCTAGACACCCAATTTCATGATTATTTTCTTTTCATTCTCTCCCTCTCCTCTTCCTCCTCTCTCTCCATCCAACTAATAATAGTAAATGAAAACCATCAATCCAGTTTGTGTCAGCTGACTTCTGTTCTTGAGGCCTAAATTAGACTTTGGTCAATTGTGGAAGACCAGCTGGGAGACTGGCCCCACATTTTAGGGCAGGATACACAGATGAAGAATACTTACTTTTTCTGCTGCCCATCATCAATCAAATGCCAATATTACTTCACCTGCATCCTCCATGTTTATATTTTCTCTGTGTCGAACTTGAGCAGGTGTTGTGCATTTTACTTACTATTTTACTAGTATCTAAGTGCATCTAACCTTTATTTTATATGGAAAGTACAGATTCCTTGAGGTCATCCACCATCAATCTTTACATCCCCTCTTCCACATAGATCACTGAGTCTTGATGGGAAGGGTGATAGAGACATCCCATTTGGGGCTGAGGACTCTAAATATGACATTTGTCTATCTTGGTTTTGATTACTTCACTCAATAGGATATTTTCTACTTTCATCCATTTGCCTGCAAAATTACATCTGAATAGTATTCCAGAGTGTATATGCACCACATTTTTATTATCTATTTGTCAGTTGAAGGACATTTTAAGTTGGAGGATATTTATGTGGCTTATTATGTTTTAACTTGCCTGCATTTGACCATTCCTGGTTTCAGAGATAAAGCCAGGTTGGTCATGGTAGATAATATTTTTGATGTGTGTCTGTAATCTGTTGGCAAGTATTTTACCACATTTTAAAGTTTATGTTTGTCAGGAATATTGATCTGAAGTTTTCTTTTTGTTTTATCTTTCCTTGTTTGGGGTAGTAGAGTGATGATGGCTCTGTGAAACTTTTGGAATATTCCTTCTATTTCTATGTTTTTGAATAGTTTAAAAATGACTAGCTGTAGATAAGCCTTCAACGTCTGTCAGAAATATGTTGTGAAATTTTCTGGCCCTGAACTTTTGCTTTGTTTTGGTTTTATTCAGTTTCAAGGCAACTGGCTCAGACAATACAGCCTCACGGACTACCCCATAAGCCTAAAAATTCCCTTGTGTCCCCATAAGATGCAATGCCCCCCTTCAGCAGGAAGTAGTAAGAGATGCTACGCCCAAATTCCCAAATATACCAAGCTGGCTTTGGAGATGGAATTGGCTCACTCCCTCTCTAAATCCAGACATATTGCTAAAAGAAAAGGTTAAGAGATTCTTGTGTCCCAAATCAGAAGAGCACTCTGATGTGGGACAGAGAAAAACCAATATTTTTATTTAAAACAGGTTCATTATGAATGTGATGTCTTTCTAAAAAAGAAAAGGGGATATGATATAGATTTATAGGATATAGAGATGATAGGATAAAAGGGTAGATTAATGTTTTGGTTTTATTGTTGTTTTTGTTTGTTTGTTTGTTTGCTTGTTTTTCTTTTCTGGAAAGTTTTCTATTGCTATTTCAATTTCATTTGTTTGGGTCCATTTAAGTTATTGAGTTATTGGTTTATCTTTGGTTGTTCGGCTATATTGAAATTTATCCATTTCTTAGATTTTCCATCTTAAAGGTATAACAATCTCTTGATATTATTCTGAATTTCTTTGGTGTATATCATGTTATTCTGTTCACTTCAGATTGTGCTAATTTTGGTCTTGATTTTCATTTGGTTAGTTGGACTAAGGGGCTGTCAATCTTGTTTATCTTCTCAAATAACTATCTCTTAGAATTATTTATTTATTTTATTATTTTCTTTATTCCAGTTTTGTTGATTTCTGCTCTTATTTTTATTTCTTGTGGTCAATTGGGTTTGGATTTAATTTATTCTTGTTTTCCTTATTTTTTGAGCTGTGAAATTAAGCCCTTTGTTATTTTCTGATTTTTGATGCAGGCAACTAAAGCTATGAATTTCCTGCTTGGGACAGTTTCCAGTGTATTCTAGAGGTTTTGTTGTTGTATTTTCAGTTTTATTTCATTCTAGGAATTTTTTCTGTCTTAATTTCTGCTTTCACCTCTTCACTATTCAGTAATGGAGTTATTTAATTTCTATGAGTTTGAGTATTAACTAGAGATTGTTTTGCTGTCAATTTTAAATTTTCCTGCACTGTGGTAAGATAGGATACAAGGAGTGGTTTCAATCTTTTTGAATTTATAAAGATTGGCTTGTGTCTCTGTAAGATTTCATGTTTCCTTTTTTTTGTGACAGAATGTAACCATTTAGACTTAGCTGTTGTGATGCTTCCTATGTAGACCAGGCTGATCTCAAAGTCACAAAAATCTGTCCATCTGACTCTGAATGTTGTAATTAATGGCACATACCATCATGCCTGTAATTAAAGGTCTTTGAATTTGGTTTCTTGTAGTTTTACCATGTCCTTAAGGGTCATCCTTAAGTTGTTTGTTTTGAACCTCTTTTTTGTTTGTTTGTTGTTGTTTTGTTTGTTTTTTAAATTTGGGTCTCATAGATATGTGCTTTTAGTATTGTTTCATTATTCATTTTATTTTCATATGTTAAGTATTCATTTTCATTTATTTTTAGAATTTTAAATTTCCCTTTTTGGTTTCTTTTGTTTTGTTTTGTTTTTGTTTGTTTTGTAATCCATTATTCACTCAGTAGTGTGGCATTTAATCTCCATGATTTGAATTCTCTGTCTTTTTCTGCTATTGATTTTTAGTTCTTTTTTTTTTTTTTGATTTTTTAGTCCTTATGCTGGCTAGATAGAATATAAGAAGTTATTTAAGTTTTCCTGTATTTAGTAAGACTTTCTTTGTGTCCTAGTATGTTATTGGTGTTATAGAAAGTTCCATATGTTGTTTAGAAAAATGTGTATTTAATGTTGGTAGATAATACTCTATGCAGAATTGCTCCTGTTGCTATCCATGATATTGTTTAACTACTGCATTTCTCTACTTGTTTTTATTTTTAAGATGTAATTTTTATGTGTATGGGTTATTTGCCTACATGTATATCTATGCACTATGTGCATGCCTGGTGTAAGTTGAGGCCAGAAAATCACATCAGATCCACTGGAGCTGAAGTTAAAGACAGTTGTAATTTGCCATGTAGGTAGTTTGAATTTATATAGGTCTTCCTGAAAGAGCAACAAATGCTTATAACTTCCTAGTTATCTTTCCAGCCTTCTGTGTCTGTTTTTTATTGAGCCATTTGCCTACCCTTGAGAATTTCTGTGTTATGAATAATGTGTGACTTCGTACCTAACAGTATATTTTATATGAAATTTAGTGGACTCAATGTCTGTTTTATTTAGAGTTGTAATATGTTAATGATGAATCATTCCTTACTCAGTATGAAATGACCATTTAATATTTCTTGACTAAAATTGCTAGTTCTGTTTTGTTTGGGATATCCCTTTTCATCCTTTCACAGTGAGATTGTGTCAGTCTTTCAAGGTAAGATGTATTTCTTGCAGGCAGCAACTAAATGGAATCTATTGATTAATATTGTATTTCATAAATAAATACAGTTTATTTTTATTATATTCATCTCCTCTTATTCACATAACCTCCTTCATAACTAGCTAAATTCTTATCCTCTTTGTGTTTTGTAACCTACTAAGTCAACTCATGCTACCTATGTGCTCATACATATACTGTTTGCTGTTCTGGGTCATATGGGGGAACTGGGACCATTATTACGTAAATTTTATGTAAAGTCATATATTAATCCCTGTCATTTTGTTGTATGTTATATTTTCTTAATTCTCAATTTGTAGTATGTTTTACTTTTTTCTTTGTGGCTCCTTGGATAGTTTTCTCTTTCTTGTTAGTATGAAGCATTTCTTCTAGTGTTCTATGTAGAGTCAGCTTTGTGATCATAAAGTCCTTTAGTCTGCATTTATTTATCAAAGAATGTTTTAATTTCTCTTTCCTTTGTGATAGTTTTACTGGGCAAAATAGCTAGGGTTCACAAATATGTTCTTTCAGAACTTCAGTTACATTTTTTTTCCAATGCATTTTTGGTTTTGATATTTTTCTGTTGAGTCTGCTTGGACAGAGTTTCTCCATGTAGCTTTGCAGCCTGTCCTGGAACTCACTCTGTAGACCAGGCTGGCCTCGAACTCACAGAGATCTTCCTGCCTCTGTCTCTTGAGTGCTGGAATTAAACACATGTGCCACCACTGCTCGGCGAGTCCGCTTTTATATATTCTCTGGTGTTTCCCTTTTCATCTCTCAATAGATTCCTTTTCTATATTTTTCATGCTTTAACCATAGTATGACATGAGAAATTTCTATTCTGGTTCTGCCTATTTGGTATATGTATCTGGGACTCAGACTAACCACTATTTCTTTAGATCTTTCTTAGTATATTTTGTACTATGATTGTACTGAAAATATTTTCTGTTCCTTTTTGCATGAAGTTTTTTCCATTCTTCTATTCTCATAATTCATACATTCAAGATTTTTCATAGATATAATTTTTTCAAACTTAAAGCTATCCTCAACTGAATGTACCAACTTTTCTGCCTTGTTTTCGTTTTCTGATTTCCTAACCTGTTTTCAATGAGCTCTATATTTGATTTATTTAGTATTTCATTTCTAACACCATTTAAATTTTCTGTAGTTTTTCTATTATTTGTCTTTATTGAATATTATTTCATATCCTCAACTTCTTTATTTTATCATCTGTTTATTTTCTTTTTTGAGTTCATTCAAATATTTTTACTTATTATTTATTTATATGAACATATTTATCATTATTCTTCTGAAGTTTTTGTTGAGATTAACATCTAAGTCCCTTCATTAGATTTGTTTTCCCTGTGACTGTTTTAGAAGACTTCGTGTGTGTGTGTGTGTGTGTGTGTGTGTGTGTGTGTGTGTGTGTGTGTGTATGTGTGTGTGTCTGTGTGTGCATGGGTGTTCAGGGAACCAAAACAATAGTCACTTCCAAGACTGTAAAACTTCTACTCACCTGGAAAACAGATTAATAATCAATATTCAAAGGTCATCTCTTAATCAGTTTCAGGGAGTCAAGGCATATTAACAGAGTAAGTGTAAGTAGGAAATGAAGGAGAACTATTAGGAAGGTAGTTATAGGGAAATGATGAGGAAAGTGGGGGAGTGAAAATAGGGACTTGCTTGAAGTTTAGAGGTAAAACTTTGCAATCAGATAATTGAAGAATCATGCTGTCTTGGGAGAGTGAGGGATAAGGACCCTGAAGACCAGGGCCAGACAATGTAATTTGGTAGAAGAAAATCAATAAGAATAGAGAGAGAAAGAAAAAGAAATAAAAGAAGGAAAGTAAGAAAGAAGGAGGGGTAAAGGAAAGAAAGGAAAGAAAGGAAAAAGAATTATAGGTTAAGAGAAGAACAGGGCCACAAAAGCATTCTACAATTAACTTTGGGTATTAAAAGTAGATGGGATAGATACAGCATAGAATGATAGGTGGATATATAGGATATGAAAACTGATATGTATATGAATTTGCTACCTTCCATTGGAGCATGGGAAACTTATTAGTGTCCATTTCAAAAAAGAATGATTATTCCTCCTCCAGTAACTATTAACTGTGAATAACACTGCCAAAGGAATGCAGCTTAAAGATAATCTGTATATGCCATCTGGAGTCGGATTTTGGCTGGCTCAATCTTTTGCAGGGAACCACAGCTGCTTTAAATTAATAAGTGTTATAAATGTTTTTCCTCATTTTTCTACAACCTTGCCCCTTATATTCTTTCTGTCTTCTTGCACAATTTTTATGAGCCTTAGTGGTGGTGCTGTTAATGTACTTGTCCTACGTGGGACTGAGCATTCAGTCTTTTTATCCTCATATCCTCAGCATGTTAACAAATAAGTTGTGTATCTCTCCATTAAAATCTAAAAGCTGTTTTAATGTGCAAAATAACAATAAAAATTTCTACCCTAGGACTTAAGAGCTCCTCTTCTGTGGGTTTTTGAGGAGAATTATAATGCCAGGCATTAAATTACCTTTATTGGAATGGGCTTCATCAACTTAGAAAATAGCTGGTTGCTCATTCCTGTTATGTTACTATTACAGTATTGCACCATTCAGGAACTACCACTGGGTGAGATAATTGATGTATTTTCTCCCACACCAGTTTTCAGCAGAATTGATGTACTTTCTCCCACACCAGTTGACAGCACTATAAAATGTAGCCAGCATAAATAAAGTCTCCTGGTTGATTTCAGACTGATTTCTGTTATTTCTTGGGTGTGAAATATTCCACAATAGGGTCTTACAATATAGTTTTTATGGGTGGCCAGGTACATTGACAATGAATTTGTGCTGTTTTGGCATTCTGGAGACTTTCTGATGAATAATTTATAGTGAGGCATCACATGCCTTTCATTATTTTCATTTTATATTACTAGCCAGAAAGGAGAACATTTCTTGGTTACTTTGATACTTAGATCTCTGTCCATCAGCCAAAATGTGTGCTGTCTTTTGCTATAATGCCTTACAATGTGATTCTGGAGGTTTACCAAGGGCAATGTAATTCTTAATGTTGGATTAGAAACCTCTGGATTAGAGAATCTCTGATGGATTAGAGATTCTTCCTGACTAAACTCGGTAGGAGCTAACTATATCTTGTACTGACATTAACATTTAATAATCCATGTCTTCTGGGAACATTGTCCACACATGGAAAGTAATTAAATTGGAGCTCTTATCTGATTAAGAAGTAGTTTTTAAGCTTGGTGGTGGTGGCACACGCCTTTATTCCCAGCACTTGGGATGCAGAGGAAGGCAGGTCTCTATAAGTTCAATTGTTTTATTTATTGACCAATCAGAGCAATTTGACATACAGACCATCCCACAGCACTTCCCCTTTTCTTTTCTTTCTTTTTTTTAAAGGAAGGTTTTAACTTTTATACATCTCCAAAGCCAACTTGGTATATTGGAGAAAGGAGGGAACAGGAAGACAGAGGGAGACACTGCCAGCTGCCAACACTTGAAAGGTTTCTTATGTCAGGAACTGACAAGTTCCTTAATTTCCTTTAAGAAATACAAACACTACTGCCAGTAGTCTAAGCTAGGGTCATCCTTGTGGATTCCTCGGAACTTCCCTAGCACCCATTTTCTCCCTATTCCCATGATATCTCTCCCTCTATCATGGTATCTCTTCCATTTCTCCCCCACTCCATTTCTGTGCCAGCTCTATTATCACGTTACCTTGTATTCTTATCCCACATCCCCTACCTTCCATTGCCCACCCGTCATCCATCCCTGGTGCATAAGCAAGCCTTTTGGAGCCTGCTTCTATGATGGGACACCTTGCACAGCCTTGAGGCAAGGGGAGGGGCTTGGACCTGCTTCTACTAAATGTACCTCCCCATGGGAGGCCTTACCTTCTTGTAGGAGGGAATGGGAGGAGGGTTGGGAAGGGGAGACTGGAGGGGCAGGAGAAGGAAAAAGGGGGATCTTTGATTGGTATATAAAATGAATAAAACCTTTTTCTTAAAAAAAAAAGAAATACACACACATACATACACACACAGAAAGATGTCTATATTATCTATTTGTGTTTAATATGTATATACACAATTATAATTTTAAATAAATATAAAATAATTTCTTGATGCTTTATCAAACACTTTTGGTGTTATTTCTCCCTACCCCCTTCCCAGTTGATGCTATATCCTCCTCACATTTCATGTGCTACTTCTTATCCCCAGTATTCAGCTATTGCCCCTCTCAAACCCCCTGCCTTGATCTGTTTTTTTTTTTTAATTTCAGTGGTTATTCCATGTTGTACACTCACCTCTGAGGATTTCGAGCTAGAAACCACAGATGAAAAATAACATGTATTGCACACGAAAAATAATATGCTGACAACTTTCTGGGTCTGGGTTCCCTCAATATACTCTTTTCCAGGTTTATACATTTGCTTGCAAATTTCATGATTTCATTTTTCTTTACAGTTGAATAACATTCCATTGTATATATGTGAAGTGTTTTTTGCCCATTCACTGTAGATGGATGATATTTAGGCTTTTTACATTTCTTGCCTATTGTGGATAGGGGCGCTATGAAATTTGCTGAGCAAATGAGTTGAATAACTGAGTCATAAGGTAGAATTTTTTTTGAACATTCTCTATACTGATTTCCAGACTGACTCCATCAGTTTGCATTTCTGATCACAGTGAATGAGAGTTCCTCTTTCTTCACAGCCTCACCAGCATTTTTTGGCAGGTGTTTTGTTGATCTTGGCCACTCAGATAGAATAAGATAAAAAAAAAAGCTGTTTTAATATGCATCCCAATTTGCTATGGATAAGAAACTTTTTGAGGTATTTCTTTGCCATTATTATTTCTTATGTTGTGAAGGAAGTCTGTTTAGATCCCTATCTTGTTTTTAATTGAATCTTTTTTCCTTGACTTTTTAAAAAATTCTCTGTATATTCTGTAAATAACCCTCTGTCAAATACATAGCTAGCACAGATTCTTTCCCAATCTGTGGGTTTCTTCACAATTTATTGTTTCCCTAGCTGTACAAAGCTTTTTAGTTTTATGAGGTCTCATTTGTTGATTGTTGGTATTCATTTCTTGGCAAATAGAGTCCTGTTTGGAAATTCTGTAAGGTTCATCTATCTTTTCTTTTAGAAGTTTTAGTGTTTCTGAATTCAAATTAGGGTCTTTGATCCATTTGGATCTAATTTCTGTGCAAGGTGATAGGTGTGGTTTCACTTCTCTTTTCTGTAGGTAGGCACTGTGTTTTCCCAGCACCATTTGTTGAAAATGATGTTTTACTTCCAATGTATGATTTGTTTGCTTCTTTGTCAAATACAGCTGACTATAGCTAGAGTTTTCCTGCCTTGCCCACAGTCAGGACAAATCTCTCTCACCCGCCAGTCCCACAGCCACTCAGACCCAACCAAGTAAACACAGAGACTTATATTGCTTACAAACTGTATGGCCGCGGCAGGCTTCTTGCTAACTGTTCTTATATATTAAATTAATTAATTTCCATAAATCTATACCTTGCCATGTGGCTTGTGGCTTATCGGCATCTTCACATGCTTCTTGTCATGGCGGCAGCTAGCAGTGTCTCTCTCTGTCTTCCTGTTCCCTCCTTTCTCCTCTCTGTTAGGCCTGCCTATACTTTTTGCCTAGCCACTGGCCAATCAGTGTTATATTTATTGACCAATCAGAACAATTTGACATACAGACCATCCCACAGCACTTCCCCTTTTCTTTTCTTTTTTTTTTTAAAGGAAGGTTTTAACTTTTATACATCTCCAAAGCCAACTTGGCATATTTGGGAATTTGGGCATAGCTTCTCTTACTACTTCCTGCTAGAGGGGGGGTGCTGTATCTTACAGGGACACAAAGAAAATTTTAGGATTATGCAGTAGTCCGTGAGGGTGTATCTTTTGAGCCAGTTGCCTTGAATCCGATCTGGATATTGGATTATCTGGGCCATGGTGTCATCGGAGACCATTCAGGGGGTCTTGGCTGGTTAAACCTGATGTTTCTTAATCTCGAACAAATCCATAGCCTCTGGCTTTCTGTGGAAACAAAAGCAGAGCCTCCTCTTCAAAGCAACATATCCTTACATCCAAATTTTGAAGTCAAGGTACCTTTAAAATATACATTTTGGCATAACTCAACAGCTTTTGCAATCAAATATTTTTCTTCAGTTACGAATATCAAAGAGAACATAATCCAGATTCTCTGTGTGGTAGCCATCTTTACGTGGCTTATTTTTTATATTACCTTGAGCCTATTGCTTAAACTGCAGCCTTCTAAGCCTGAAATGGAGCTTTGGCTGCTGGCTCTGCCCACTTCAGTTTTCCAACATGGCAGTGGAACATTTTCTGGCAGCTCTGGGAGTCATCGACTCTCAGAAATAGTGGGTCTATGCTTCTATCAAAGCAGTGTGTAGCCCAGAAACCTCTTTTTTGTTTTGTACTAGCAAAGGATAAATCCATGATGCTGCTTAATATGCCACTTGCAGAGGCCTCATTCCCGCCATACTGTAGGTCTAGTGCGCATGCCAGGAACCTGCTATGGTAGCTCAAACATGCAGGCTGCCACTAGCTTGAAAGAGACAACCTGGAACTGTTTTTAGCTCCATTTTAGAATCTTTTTACTCAAGTTTTAGGTGGAAACTCTTGCCAACACGTTAGGTGCCATTTGTAGCTAGAGTTTTCCTGTCTTGCCCACAGTCAGGACAAATCTCTTTCACCTGCCAGTCCCACAGCCACTCAGACCCAATCAAGTAAACACAGAGACTTATATTGCTTACAAACTATATGGCCATGGCAGGCTTCTTGCTAACTGTTCTTATGTCTTAAATTAATTCATTTCCATAAATGTATACCTTGCCATGTGGCTTGTGGCTTACTGGTGTCTTCACATGATTCTTGTCATGGCAGTAGCTGGCAGTGTCTCCCTCTGTCTTCCTGTTCCCTCCTTTCTCCTCTCTGTTAGTCCTGCCTATACTTTCTGCCTAGCCACTGGCCAATCAGTGTTTTATTTATTGACCAATCAGAGCAATTTGACATACAGACCATCCCACAGCAGCTGACTGTAGTTATGATTACATATGTTTGAGTCTTTTATTTTATTCCATTGGTGTACATGCTTGCTTTTATGCCAGTGCCATATTATTTTTATTACTTTATATTTATTATATGGACACTCTATAACATCTGAAAGTCTGGAATAGAAATGTTGCCTGTGCTCTTTTATTCAGGGTTTCTTTGCCTAGCTGGTATTTTTGCTGTTTCCAAATGAAATTTAGAATGCTTGGTCTCTATTTCTGTGAAAAGTGTTGTGAGTATTTTGATTGAGATTGCAAATTAAGAAATTCCAGCCCATTTGGATTTATCACTGAATTCTTCCAGACTTTCAAAGAAGACCGACAACCAATCTTTAAACTTTAAAAAAAAAATCTATAAACAGAAGAATCACCTATTCTATTGCTCTAATCCCCAAACAATGTATTCACACAAATAAATCCACAGCCTTATATCCCTGAAGAACACAGTTGCAAAACTCATGAATAACTTTCTCGCAAACTCTATACAAGTGCATATCAAGAAGATCATCCACCATCATCAGGCTGTCTTTATCCTGGAAATGTAGACTTGGTTCATATATAAATAAACTCATAAATATAATAAATCGTATACATAGACTTAAAGATAAAAATCACATGATCATATCAATAGTGGCAAAAAAAAGCCTTTGACAAACTCTAACATGCTTTCATGATGAAAGTACTAGAAAGAGTAGGACTGGAGTAAACATATGTCTACATAGTAAAGGTTATATAACAAACCCATAGCTAGCATTTTACTAAATAGAGAAAAACTTAAAGCAATGTCATTAAAATCAGAAATGAGAGATGCTCACTGTACTCACTTATTTTTAATATAGGAATGGAAACACCAGCTGGAGTAGTAAGACAAGTGAAGGAAACTAAACAAATGCCAGTAGAAAAAGAACTCATTCAAATTATCTCTATTTTCATGTGACATATTACAGATTCCCCCAAATTTCAACAGGAAACTTCTAGAAATAACCAACAACTTTTTCATAGTGACAGATTACAAGCACAACTTACAAAAATTAGTAGCCTTTCTATGCAAACCAACCACAAACACATTGATAAAGACCACGGACACACCCCCATTTACAATATCTCCTTTTTTTTTCGAGACAGGGTTTCTCTGTGTAGCTTTGCGCCTTTCCTGGGACTCACTTGGAAGCCCAGGCTGGCCTCGAACTCACAGAGATCCGCCTGCCTCTGCGTCCCGAGTGCTGGGATTAAAGCGGTGCACCACCACCGCCCGGCTAAATGTATTTTTGTGTTTTTTTTAAAAAGATTTTTATTATTTATTTATGTATATGAGTGCTTTATCTGCATGTACAACTTTATACTAGAAGAGGGCACCAGATCCCACTAGGGATGGTTGTGAGCCACCATGTGGGTGCTGGGAGTTGAACTCAGGACCTCTGGAAGAACAGGCAGTGCTCTTAACCACTGAGCTATCTCTCCAGCCCCGCCATTTACAATATCAAAGTCAAGAAAATAAGAAAATGTCTTGCAATAAATCTACAAAGATGGGGAAGGAAGACCTTTATAATTAATACTTAAAATGCTGAAGAGATTGAAACAGACACTTGAAAGTGTATAGTTATCATGTGTTCACAGATTGATAAAGTCAATATTGTGAAAATGTCCATACTACCCAAATCAATTTATAGATTTAATGTCTCTTTTCAGGTAGAAGACTTTTTATTGTTTTATAATTTCTTTTGTTACAGGACTATTTAGGTTATTGGTCTCTTCTTGTTTTAACATTGGTAGTTTGGATGAATCAATAAATTCATACATTTCTTTCTAATTTTTCAACTTAGTCATGTACAGGTTTTTAAAGTATTCTATATTCTTTTAAAATATTCTATATTTCTTTGGTGTCTGTTGTAATGTGTTTGTGCTCATTACTGATTCCGTTATTTATGTTACTCTTTCTTTTGCTTGGTTAGGCAAAGGGTCTGTAAATCTTGTTTATTCCCACAAAGAACCATTGCTTGCATTTATTAATACCATTTTACCATTTTTTTTAAATCTTACTGAGTTCAATTAGTACCATCTGCATGTGCCTGGGTATGGGGCCATGCACCTGAGTCTAAACAACTTTTCAGGAGCAAATGTCCAAAGAAAAATAACTTCTCTTCCCAAGCAACCATCAATTACTAGTAGCTCCTTAGTTAGATTTTGAATTTCTTTCTTTTCTTTTTAAGATTTATTTTATTTATTATGTATACTGTTCTTTCTGCATGTTTGCCTGCATTCCAGAAAAGGGCATTAGATCTCATCATAGATGGTTCTGAGCCACCATTTGGTTGCTGGGAATTGAACTCAGGACCTCTTGAAAAACAGTCAATGCTTTTAACCTCTGAGCTATCTCTACAGCCCCAATTTTGAATTTCTTGAGCCTCTCTCCTATTAATGTTGTGAGGTTGGCTCTCTTGATCTTGTGTTATAGGTCATGGGGAAGTTCCATAACTCCTTATTTTCATGAGGTCAATGGCCATGTCCTGCATAGTATTTCACACCACTTCTGCATCTTATATTTCTTCTACAGTGTTTGTCCCTTAAGCTTGAGTGGGGGAGGTGCTAAGTGTAAATGTTCCCTTTGCTACTTGTTATTTTGTCAATTTTGGTTATCCAATGCATCATGTTAGTTTTCCCTCCCCAGCAACCATTGTATATGCTCTATATATTTATGAAAAGTCATGAAACCTATTGTATATAATTAATACATACAAATAAGAACAAACACTGATGTCCCACTTTCTTTTTTTTTTAAAGATTTATTTATTTATTTATTTATTTACTTATTTATTTACTTATTTATTTATTTATTATATATACAACATGTATGACCAGAAGAGGGCACCAGGTCTCATTACAGATGGTTGTGAACCATCATGTGGTTGCTGGGAAGTGAACTCAGGACCTCTGGAAGAGCAGTCAGTGTTCTTAACCTCTGAGCCATCTCTCCAGCCCTGATGTCCCACTTTCTATGGATATTTAACAATTTGTTTTGAGAAATGAATGCTTATCATTGAATATATGGGTACCAGTATCTTTCTGTCTTTGTTATTGAAGTCATTTGCTAGATTGATATTGTGTGTCCAAAATGTCCTAAGGTATGTTAATTATTAATTTTCATCTTTTACCTTTTATTCACTGTGCTTTTTAAGTAAAAAAAAGTACAAAAATAAGTTTTGAAAAGTAAGTAATTGGCCTGTTTTATTTTATTTTATTTTTTTTGGTTTTTCGAGACAGGGTTTCTCTGTGTAGCTTTGCGCCTTTCCTGGGACTCACTTGGTAGCCCAGGCTGGCCTCGAACTCACAGAGATCCGCCTGGCTCTGCCTCCCGAGTGCTGGGATTAAAGGCGTGCGCCACCACCGCCCGGCCTATTTTTGTTTTTTTACATACTACCTATTCATCCTCAAACAGAATCCTTTTTTTATGGGCTCCTGAATGTTGTGATTACATGTGTTCAATCAAAATCTGGTTCTTGTTTTCCAAAAATAATTTTTATTTTGAGATAAAGAACACAATGTGATGTATATATCTGAGTTTTCTAGCAAGTGATTTTCCCTCGGCTCTTTTATCTATTGTATCACAAGAGATTGTCTGCATTTTAGTTAGAAACTCTCTGTTTCAGAGGTGTTATTTAAAGTCTATTTCCCCATTTGAAGTTTATTTCTTCTCTCCATTGTTTCCTTTTCTGTATTTACACTTCTTACATAAATATAACGTGAGGCTTTCTTTATATATTTTTCCTTCACATATGTCTCTCTGTCTGAAGTTCATTTTCTTATCCTCACTCTCCATCAATCAAATACTGTCTCAGGATTTAAGATTTGCACCCAAGAGAGTGTTCTGGGAGGTTAGTGTAATATGTAATGGGTTATATTGTGAGGATTCCTCATTCTTTTCTTGCTGGTGTCCTTACTTCTAAAAGATGTTGGTTCTATTTACATGCATCTGTTTCACTGATTGCTATTCTCCCATCCCTTTACACCTTTTCCTCTTGTGTGTGTGTATATATATATATATATATATATATATATATATATATATATATATACACATATATATATGTATATGTATATATATAAAACTATATTCTGTATTTGTAATATATATCTTAAGTCTTTCTTATTTTGATGAACATTATGACTTTCCGCTCCATCCATATTTCTAAGAATGTCATTTCATTTTACATTATAGCAAAATACAATTCCCTTGTACATATTGCCACATTTTCCTTTCATTTATCTGTTCCACATCTAGGCTGTTTTCAAATATTGTATTTTCTAAAGTAGTATAGGCCATTTTTTATTAGGTGGTTTTTTTTTCCAACATGATATTTTTACTTATTATTTGGGAATTTCACATAACACACTTCAATCACACTCACTTTCCAACCCTCCAAGGTGAACCCTGCCACACTTGTGACCTCCCCCTAAAAAAGAAAAAAAAAAGGAAAAAAATATACCAAGTTTAATATGTGTTGACCACATACTCACTGGAGCATGGTTAAACTCCCAGTGGTCAGCCCCTTAAAGCAAACTGGGTCTTTCCCCACCCCTACCCCAGCCAGAAGCCATAGACACCATATGGCCCCTGGTGGCAGCATGGCCCGCAGGCATCAATATGGCTTCAGGCAGTAGCATAGACTACAGATTTCCACATACCCTCAGGTAGTAGCATGGATTACAGACTTCAACATGGTCTATGGTGGCATGGACCACCGATACCATCGTTGGCTCTAGGCAAAATTACAGACCATCGACATTAACATGGCTTCAGGGGGCAGCATAGACTACAGACATCCACAAGGTCTTTGATGGTAACATGTTCCACAGACATCAGCATTGGCTTCTGGTGGCAGCTTGTTCCCTGGACATCAACATGGTCTTGGGCAGCTGTATGGACTACAGATATCAACATGGGCACAGCCCATGCCAAGAACAAGAACTTCCATTTATCCTCCAGTGATAAAACCAATTATGAAAAAAAAACCATATATGAACACCAACATGGTCTCAGACAGCATCATAGACCACAGACACCAAAATGGCCTGTGCTGGCAAAAGGGACCATGGACATCATCACCTCCAGTAGTAGTAGGACAATAGATATCAACATAGCTTCAGGTAACAGCACAGACCATAGACATCATCATGGCCCTGGCAGCAGATTGGGCCAGGGGCACCAACATGGGGCCGCATGGATCACTAATATTAACCTGGGCTTTGGTGGCAGCACAGATCATGATGATCAACTTGGCCTCAAGCAACAACACAAGTACCAGCACATCCTGTATGGCATGCTCCCCTGCCCAGAGAAGCTTTCACCCACAACTTTGACTACCATCGAATCTCTAAGGTCTGCCTCTTTCCACCTTCCATGATCCACTCCATTCCTCCATTATTCCTACGTGTCCATCACATATATGTTTATCAAACCATATCACACAGTATATATTTTTGTCCAAATAGCTTTACATGCAAATACTCATTACAATGAGTCGTTAGTCTGATTCAGGGTTTCTGGTTTCTGAAGCACAGTGAATACTGGACAATCACCTAGAGGTTTCTTAGATATCCTGCTATTGTCCACGGTCAGGATGATTGTAGTCAGATGTTTTCCTGTGTCCTGCTAGGCTTGCAGTTGGGACAAATCTCTCCCATTCGTGTCCTGAGGCAGCTTAGTCCCAAGTAAACACACAGAGGCTTATATTATTTACAAACTGGATGGCCTATGGCTCAAACTTCTTGCTAGCTAGCTCTTATAACTTGATCCTTTTCTATTAATCTATAAGTTGCCATGTGACTGTGGCTCACTGGTATTTTCACATCTTGCGTCTCCTGGCAGAGATGGCATCTCTTTCCCCTCTCCTTTCTTCTTCCTGTTTCTCTCTTCAACTGCTTGCCTAGCTATAACCTGACTTGCCATAGGCAAAATAGCTTTGTTTATCAACCAACCAGAGCAACACATATTCACAGCATACAGAAATACATCCTACAGCACTTCCCCTTTCCTGTCTAATCAAAAAGGAAGGTTTTAACTTTAACATAGTAAAATTTCATATAATAGAACAGTTATCAAACAAGAATTACAGTTACAATATCTAGTCTATTTTATTTGATAAAATTAAAGAAAATATTCTATCATCTACCCTATATTTGTGAGTTTAAATTTCATATCTAATTTATCTTTTGTCATAACAAATGAAAATTATAATTATCTGATCTTCAACTATATCAAAGAACTCAGAAGGATATAATATTACCTAAGTAAACAGGAAGTGCATTGTAAGCAACTTCCAAAATTCTAGAATGACAGAGACAGCTGGCTGTTCCAGTTATAACTCACATTTTTTGGAAGTCACTTTTTTGCACTTTCTGTTTTACTAGGTAATATTTTTTCATTTTCAGGTCTCTGAGGGAGTTGAAAATTAGATAATTATAGTTATAGTTTTCCTTGTTAAGAAATTCAGAAAAGAAGCTCACTGAGAGGTGTTAAGTATATAAATTTGAAAGACATCAAAAGATAGTTTTTGGTTGGTAAATAAGTTAGGATAGAAAGTGAATTAGGTACATTTTGAACTCATTAAAATAGGATAGATAACAAAGTATTTTCTCTGAATTATCAAATGCAGATGGACTAGACATTGTTGATATATTTATTGCTTGTAAATATTATGTATAGTCATTGTACTTATTGTATATAGTTATTGTACTTATTGTATATAGTTTTCTTATATTAGTTATAGCTTTTTTATTTTTTACTTTAGACAAAAAAGAGGAAATGTGATGATGTATTGTGTCTGCAATATATTGTGAACCCTAATCAAGTTAATCTGATGATTGGAGGAGAAAGCCAGCTACTAAAGAAAACATAGAAGTCATGCAATAATAGCACATGCCTTTAATCCTATCACTCGGGAGGCAGATCCATCTGAATCTCTGTGATTTCAAGACTACACTGGGAACAGAGCCAGGCATGGTAGTACATACCTTTTATCCTGGCACTAACTATAAAGGTCTGGAGGTTTGTATAGACAGACAGGAAGTGACAGAGCTTGGCAGGAAGAGGAAGTGATATAACTGGGCAGAGAGAGGAAATGAGAGGGCAGAATAGAAAGGCATATAGGTGTGGGTATACAGAAAGTAAATCTCTTTGGAGACTGAGGTGTTGTGAGGTGAGGTTGTCTGTGACTTGTCCTATTTCTCTGATCTCTCTGTTTTTCACTCCAATATCTGGCTCCAGGTTTTTATTAATAATACTGTCTAGCATTTCAACTACAGGTGATCTTGTTACTAGGCAGGGCATCCAGGGGCAGGATCATCGAGAGCTCTAAGCACTACATACCTCCCTGCCCTTGGTGCCAGCAGCCTCAAGGCTCACCAGATTGACCTTTGTACTTGCAGTCTGTGGGCATCCCCTTCTCACAGTAGGGTGAGCCGCACAGGCTCTGTGCTGCAGTTCACCACAGACCGAAGACTGGCTCTGTTCAGTAATGTCAAGTTTTTTGTCTGCTGCAACCAAGCTCTCATATGGCTGCCACACCAGTAAATGCCTGTCTGTCATTTTACTATTCTCTGCCACACAGGTGACTCAATCATCTTTCCATCCAATTTTGTGAGTCCACTTTTTTTAAAAGTTTCTTCCCATAAGACTTACCTACTTTTTAGTTGTTCTGCAGATACTGTGGGTTCTGCAGACTTCTGTGCTATTGCCCCTGCCACATCTCCCCTCAGAGCTTCCATGGGTGTTTCAGGGTCCCTTGGAGATGCTCTTTATGTTGATCTGATTGAATGATTTTTTGTTTACTTTGTATTTTAACTTTAGATGCTCATGGAATTCTAGATATTGATCTGCTGCTTAATAAAGTTTCTCTTCAATACCTGCTTTTCTGTGCTGTGCCAAAGTTTATTTTCATGTAAACTCATTTGACATTTTTGAGATTAGTTCCTTTGTTGTTGGATTTAGAAAGTCTTTGTGTATGCCTCTGTTCTTGAAGTGTTTTGCTTATGTTTTCCTGTCGATAGTTTATTTACGTTATTAGGAAATTTCTATGAATTTCCAAATTTATAGAAAAATGTATAAATGGATGTATAGGTTAGTGACAAGTAAGGAAAAATCAGTGGAATTAGAAATAGTTGATAAACAACATCATGATATATATGTGGATATTTGCATTTGAGAGTGCATTTTAAATGGAATTAAAGGAGTGGATGTGTGAGTGAAGAAGTATATTTTGTATGCATATTTTAACATAAGTATGTAAACAAGGTTATACACATATACACACATAGAGGAGTACAAATGTGTGAGGTGTATTATAAAGTATTGTATGACTTTAGGCTGATTGACAATGGAAAATGAAGATAAGGTGGAGAGAAAACTGGATTAAGTGACTGAGATTTGCTTGAAAGTGTGTATGGGTCTGGCAATTCAAAAGAAGCTAATTTCTTAATCTCAGTGACCTAAATTTGTGTGTATTTCCCACAATAAGTGGTTAACCATGATTTTTAAAGGTCCTGTGTTCGTGTTAGTTACTTGTGCTAAATAGAAAGTAACATTTGTTTTTGCTTTTATCTCCGTATAAAATTCCATGGCTTATTGATTGTCAGAGAGTACAGGTGAGGTCATATAATTGCCCTAAAATTACTATTAGGGAGTACTGTCACTCCAGGTTTTACAGAATTCCAATGAAAACTAAGGAAAAACTATATTGTTAAAATTATGTATTTAAATATAAGTTAATTTTAATTATCTCACTATTAAAATGGCTGAAGTGATAGACATTGAAGTCATTATTAATAGTTATTTACCTTGCCATCTTATATACATGTATCAAGCATGGTATACTCATATGTGTATACAATTACATTTTTGTCAAAAGTAATTTATATTGTATAACTAGCTAAACAATTACTGATGCATATCACTGAATGTATCTCTAATTCAAGATTAAGTTTCTACTCATTAAATTTTTATTCTTGCTACTTAGAACTAGTGAAAATGCCATTCACCTAAAACCCCAGAGTGTATAAAGTACAGGACTCACTTCTTTAAGTGAATTGAAGCAATTTGTAGATTATGTCACATTTTCCTATTTTCATGACAGAAATATTTGATTTTAAAAGATGGTTATTTGCATAATGACTGCTCATGTTTCATGGTAGAGCAAGAATAGAGCAACCATAATACAACTCCAAATCCTAAGCTGTCAAATGTGACAGATACAATAATCAGCATATGTGTGGATATGTTTATGGCCTCTAGTTGTAGCAAGCAATGTCTCATTAGCCCTTATGAGAGTCTCACTTATACTCTACTTTCCTGCCCTACTTTGGGCCTGGAGGCCATTTTCTCTTTTGCCTCATGAGCTCCTTGATTGTTTTTAAGAGAGGTAGAGGGGCTCTCTTAAAATTATTGTAGAAGCTTATTTATACAGTTCTGTTTATTCCCAGAGTTTAGGTCTAAAGCAATCAAAATATTTTTCAGATTTTTTTTTATTATTTTTATTTACTTGGATGTCTGTTTGTGTGTGAATGCCACAAGTATGCAGGTGCCTGAGGAGTAGAGAAGATTATATTGGATCCTACTGGAGCTTCGGTTGTGAGCTTCCCAACATGGGTGCAAGGAACCAAACTTGGGTCTTCTAGAAGGTTAGCAAGTCTTTTACCTCTGAGCTCTCCCTCTAGCTGTAAAATATGTTTTTGTTTGTTTTTTTTTGCTTGTTCCATAGGTGTGTAATAGAGAGCTTATCTAGTATGCGGGAATCCCTGAATACAGTCCTTAGCTTTATACAACCAGTAGTATAAATGCATGTTTCTTGTGCTTGTGTGTTGCTGGAGGGCTTCTCTCCAGGTTCCCCAAGCCCCGCAGTCCTACAATCCACGTATAAAATAATCACTCAGACGCTTATATCACTTATAAACTGTATGGCCATGGCAGGCTTCTTGCTAACTGTTCTTTTATCTTAAATTAACCCATTTTTATAAATCTATACCTTGCCACGTGGCTGGTGGCTTACCAGAGTCTCTACATGCTGTTTGTCCTGGCGGTGGCTGCAGTGTCTCTTCCCCCAGCCTTCTGCTTCCCCGAATTCTCCTCTCTCCTTGCCCCATCTACTTCCTGCCTGGCAACCTACTTCCTGCCTGGTTACTGGCCATCAGTGTTTTATTTATATAGAATGATATCCACAGCACTTGTGTCTGCAGTAACCTATATATAAGTACCCATCTGTTATCTGTGGCTCACAAAGAAATATTGATAAATGAGGTCACTAAAGGGTATTGTTGTGTAATAGTAAAATATCATGTGCAACAAAGGTGCCATATAAGAGTCATTGGATATTCTTTTGAATGATTATTCAATTTTATCATACTAAGATGCAAAATGTTGGTTTCTGTGACTTCAAACTGACTAGATGGGATGCTGCATATAATTCAAGTGGAATGCTTCACTAGATAGTGAAGATCAGCAGAAGGCAATATTTTATATTTGTAATTCCAGCACTTAGGAGGTTAAATCAGGAAGGTGAGTTCAAATATAGAATGGCTGCTTAATGTGACTCTGTTGATACAAACCAACAAACAAAAATGATAGGTTACAGTTGATGTTTTAAGAATAACTGATAAAGTCTGGATAGGAATATTGATTATTGATTAAAAGCACATATTGTTCTTGCACAGAACCTAGGTTCAGTTCTTAGGACCCATATGGTAGCCCATAGACACCTGTAACCCCAGTTCCAGGATATTTTATGCCTGCTTATGTCCTCTTTAGGCACTAAGCATGTGCATGCTTGCAAGAAAAGCACTCATACACATTAAATTGAAATAAATTACAAAAAAGAGAATTGAAAAGGATCTGGAATGATAACTTAGCTGATAAGAGCACTTGGTGCTCTTTCAGAGGACTTGAGTCCAGTTCTAAGCACCTATCTTTGATGGTTCACAGTTGCTTATAACTCCAGCTCCATATGATCCAACACCCATTTGCAGCCTCCACGGGCACTGTACTTTTATGTACACAAACATGCAGAAAGATATATACATATACACACATTTTTAAAATTTTAAATAAATATAGGGATAAGTGTATAGACAAATCTGTTACATGATTAGGTTTCATGTCCCTTGATAGATAAAATCATTCTTATGGCTTGATTAAAAACAGAATGTTACAGAAAGATGACCCATATAAGAACAAACTGATACTGCAAATCAGGTGGAAAGTTGAAGGAAAAGACAAAAGCTGAAGGGTGAAACCATAGTAGTGTTCTTAAAACGAAATATTTTTACAGTTAAAAAAACAATTCAAATTGCATAATTACTAGTGAGTTGACAAACTATTTTTTTTCTAATCAAGATTACTTTTCACCTTATCTTAATTACTTATTAGAGAATATTCTTATATGTCTCAGGCTGACCTTTAATGAACTGTGTAGCAAAGGATAACCATTTAACTTTTGATTCCCCTACCCCTACTTTAGGAGGATTCTGGGATTACAATCACGTATCACAGCACCAGGTTTATGAGGTTCTGGGGCTCAAACTCATAGATTCCTGAAGGCTGGATAACTACTCTACCAATTGAAATACTACACCCAAACCAAAGGTAAACTTTTATTTTTTAATAATTTGGAATCTGGGATCATAGCCAATACCCCTATTCCCAGTACTCAGGAAATTGTTATAGGAGGATCATAAGAGTTCAGGGCTATCTTAAGAGATGGCTCAGCAGTTAAAGGCACTGAATGCTCTTCTAGATGGACCTAGGTTCAAATCCCAGCACCCACATAGCAGCTCACACCTGTCTGTGACTCCAGTTTCAGAAGACCCGACACCCATGGCAAAAATACCAATGCATGTAAAAAAAAAGAATAAAAGAATAAAACACCCATCTTAAACTATATAACACCCATGGCATGGTGGCTTTCACCTTTAATCCCAGTGTTCAGGATGCTGAGGTTGAATGAGCATTGAGAATTCAAAGAAAGTCTGAGATGTATATTGAGTTCCAGTTTAGGCTGGGGTAGAGTCAGAATATGTATAAAAATAACAATACTAAAAAACACATAAAATCAAAACAATTTGGGTACTCTTAGATTTTGTGTATGTCAGTCAACAACTTTATGATTGCATCTTGTCATAGTATGTGTCATTTTTCTTTCATATTTTCTACCACTCTACTAAAATGTTTCCAATATAAGAAGTAAGAGTTTATGCTGAGTATGTTGGGGCATACCTGTAAGTTAAGATACAGGGAGGCTTATACACTTCTATTTTTGATTCAAGAATAGGCTAGGTTACATCCAAAAAGCCTCTCTGAAAAAATAAGTCATACTTTCAGATACTTTATAGCCTGTCACTTCCATGTCAATCTAAAACGAAGTGTTAATTTTTGTAGACTTTATTCTCTGAAAGAGCCCACAAGTATCAGTACATTTGTTGTACTATTTATAAATTTTCATTTAATATATTTAATCTGATATGTTTACAATATTTGAAGATAGAACATATGCTATTTGAATTTCATTAAATATACAAAATATCAGATTGTGAAGTGATTGTCAGCCTTAATAGAAGAAGTAGAAGTTTTTCTAAATTTTGATTTAGTTTTTATAGGAGGATTATATACATTTTGATTTATATTTTCTATTATGCCCATACACTGTTATTTGCATCTAATCCAGGAATAGTGTTGCACAACTCTAGTCCTAGCTACTCAAGACTTAATACAGGAAGATTGAAAGTTTGAGGTCAGCTTGGCAACAGTGAGACCTCTTCTCCGCATCTCAACAACAAAAAAGGTGATGATATTATCTACACAGGGTCTATAATCTTTTATCTGTATACTCAGTAAATGTAAATTTTCTAAATTTATCAATAAATGTTTAAGAATATGCCAATGGTGGATGAATAGAGGAAAACTGGGAAGCAGGTAAAGAAAAAACTGAAAGATGTATAAACATAAGTCAAAAAGATAGTGGGATGTAACATTTGTTACATGTGACACATGTGAATATTAGTTCCATGTGCATGATTACCAATGTTACTAGCTGTATTGGGTAGTACATAGTTTCTGATGTAAAAGTAGATTGCTAATACCCTTTTATTTGATGAATGAATGAAAAATGATTTAATTTCTTCTCACAAGCTTCCTTTAAAAGCAAACACCAAATAAATATCAGCTATAGGTAAGATCTAGAAGGCATATATTGTAATATTTAAGATGTTCTTTTGTCTACATGGATTATAAATAATAACTTAGCTGGGCATGGGTGGCAAATACCTTTAATACCAGCACTCAGGAGATAGAAACAAGTGGATCTCTGTGTTTGAGGCCATCCTGGTCTGCAGAGAGAGTTCCATAACAGCTGGAACTACAAAGAAACTCAGTATTGAAAAAGAAAACGAACAAACAAAATCACTCTCTTAGTTGTTCAAAATTGTTTTTTTTTCTTATAGACATACATACATTATGGCCCATATATTTATCAAATATTTTAATAAAAAATTAATTTGTTATGATGGGACAGCATTCCATGAAATTGATATTTGAAATACAAGTGCTTTCTTTTTTTTTTTTTTTTTTTTTTTTGGTTTTTTGAGACAGGGTTTCTCTGTGTAGCTTTGCGCCTTTCCTGGAACTCGCTTTGGAGACCAGGCTGGCCTTGAACTCACAGAGATCCACCTGGCTCTGCCTCCCAAGCGCTGGGATTAAAGGCGTGCGCCACCACCGCCCGGCACAAGTGCTTTCTTATCCTTAGTGATTTTGTTAATTTTCAATTGCTGTAAGAAAATAAAAAACCAACATGATCAAGGGAACTTATAAAGGCAATCAATTACTGAGGATTTGCAGTTCAGAGGGTTAGTCCCTGACCACCACAGAAGAAAGAATGGCAGCAAGCAGGCAGACATGGTGTTGGAGTAGTAGCTGAGATCTTACATCTTGATCTACTAGCAGAAGGCAGAGAAGTATCTGAGAATGGCCTGGGCTTTTGAACTATCCAAACTCACCACCAATAACATACCTCCTCCAACAAGGCCACATGTCTTAGTCATTGCTCAGCAGTTCTCCCACCTGGGGATGTGATGACTAAAGTTATGCTTTAAGCTTAAATTATTACTGTGTTTAAGAGATCTATAAACCAAAAATGCCTCTAATTTCTAAGCCCCACTAGCCTAAGGACAGATATTTTCCTAGAGTGCTTGGGGCTATTATTCATTTAAGATAACAAACCAAACATTTCATTTTGTAAATAAAGTTTGTTGGCCCAACTACACAGGACATGCTTGATCACATGAAGTCAGGAGGTTTGGAGGCAGAAATATTCTGGATGTGTGCTTGCTCCCAAATGGATGAAGGCAGAAAGTACAGTTTCTAACCTTGAAGTTTTTTTTTGTTGTTGTTGTTTGCTTGTTTGTTTTGTTGTTTTTTTATTTTTTATTTTATAATTTAATTTAATATTACATATCAGCCACGGATTCTCCTGTCCTCCCTCCTCCTCCCCCCACCCCCCCAGCCCACTCCTCATTCCCATCTCCTCCAGGTCAAGGACTGCCCTGGGGATTCAGCTCAGCCTGGTAGATTCAGTCCAGGCAGGTCCATTCCCCTCTTCCCTTCACCCAGGCTGAGCCAAGTGTCCCTGCATAGGCCCCAGGCTCCAAACAGCCAGCTCATACACTAAGGACAGGACCTGTTCCCACTGCCTGGGGGCCTCACACACAGTTCAAGCTAACCAACTGTCTCACTCATCCAGAGGGCCTGATCCAGTTGGGGGCTCCTCAGCTATTGGTTCATAGTTCATGTGTTTCCACTAGTTTGGCTATTTGTCCGTGTGATTTTTTCCAATCATGGTCTCAACAATTCTCGCTCATACAATCCCTCCTCTTTCTTGCCAATTGGACTCCTGGAGCTCCACCTGGGGCCTGGCCGTACACCTCTGCATCTGCTTCCATCAGTCATTGGATGAGAGTTCTACCAAAACAGTTAGGATGTTTGGCCATCTGATCACCATAATAGGTCAGTTCGGGCTTTCTCTCAACCATTGCCAGTAGTCTATTGTGGAGGTATCTTTGTGGATTTCCAGGGACCTCTCTAGCACTTTGTTTCTTCCTATTCCCATGGAATCTTCATTTATCATGGTCTCTTTTTCCTTGTTCTCCCTCTCTGTTCTTGATGCAGCTGGGATCTCCCACTCCCCTAAGCTCTCTTTCCCTCGACCCTTGCCCTTCATTAACCCCCTTCACGTCTAGTTTGCTCATGTAGATCTCATCCATTTCTCTGTCATTGGGCAATCCCTTTGTCTTTCTTAGGGTCTTCTTTACTAGCTAGCCTCCCTGGAGTTGTGAGTAGCAGTCTACTCATCCTTTGTTTCACATCTAGTATCCTCCTATGAGTGAGTATATACCATGTTTGTCTTTCTGAGTCTGGGTTACCTCACTCAGGATGATTTTTTTCTAGATCCATCCATTTGCCTGCAAACCTCATGATGTCATTGTTTTTCTCTGCTGAGTAGTACTCCATTGTGTATATGTACCACATTTTATTTATCCATTTTTCAGTTGAAGGGCATCTAGGTTGTTTCCAGGTTCTGGCTATTACAAACAATGCTGCTATGAACATAGCTGAGCATGTGCCCTTGTGGTATGATTGAGCATTCCTTGGGAATATGCCCAAAAGTGGTATAGCTGGGTCTTGGGGGGAGATTGATTCCCAATTTTCTAAGAAAGTACCGTATTGATTTTCAAAGTAGCTGTACAAGCTTGCATTCCCACCAACAATGGAGGAGAGTTCCCCTTGCTCCACATCCTCTCCAGCATAAGCTGTCTTCAGTGTTTTTGATCTTAGCCATTCTGACATGCATAAGGTGATATCTCAGAGTCGTTTTGATTCGCATTTTCCTGATGATTAGGGATGTTGAGCAATTCCTTAAATGTCTTTCAGCCATTTGAGCTTTCTTTGTTGAGAATTCTCTTTTTAGCTCTGTAGTCCATTTCTTAATTGTTGGGTATTTTGCTGTCTTATTTCTTGAGTTCTTTATATATTCTGGATATCAGCCCTCTGTCAGAAGTGGGGTTGGTGAAGATCTTTTCCTATTCTGTAGGCTGTTGCTTTGTCTTGTTGATCATGCCCTTTGCTCTACAAAAGTTTCTCAGTTTCAAGAGGTCCCATTGATTAATTGTTTCTCTCAGTGTCTGTGCTACTGGTGTTATATTTAGGAAAATCAAGACCAGATAAACTATTTAAATAGTCCAATAACCCCTAAGGAAATAGAATCAGTCATTAAAAGTCTCTCAACCAAAAAAAGTCCAGGACTAGATGGTTTCAGCACAGAATTCTACCAGATCTTCAAAGAAGAATAAATACCAATACTCTTTAAATTGTTCCACACAATAGAAACAGAAGGAACATTACCAAACTCCTTCTATGAGGCTAAAATTACCCTGATTCCTAAGCCAAACAAAGATGCAACAAAGAAAGAGAACTACAAACCAATCTCCCTCATGAACATTGATGCAAAAATACTCAATAAAATACTGGCAAACAGACTCTAAGAATACATCAAAACAATTATCCACCATGAACAAGTAGGCTTCATCCCAGGGATGCAAGGGAGGTTCAACATACAAAAGTCCATCAATGTAATACAACCTTGAAGTTTTTGCCTTTATAAGCCCCTGACTAATTTACTGTCATACTCTGGGAATCCTGGGTATGGATCTGGCCATTGTCTATTGTTCTAGCCAATGTTTAATAAAGCTTACTAAAATTTGGCTCAAATTTTGTGGTAATGATCTTATTCTTGCCTGGTGGGATTAGCAGGGACCAAGAATTCAAATATATGAGCCTGTGGGAGCTCTGCTCCTTCAAACCACTGTATTCTAGTCCCTGACCCACAAAAGCTTCTGGTTATATCATAATTTAAAATTTAGTTGAACTTCAAAACTCCCCATAGTCTTTGACAGTCTTAACACAGTTTTAAAGTCCAAAGTCTCATATGAAACTCTAGGCATTCTCTTAATTATAAGGCCTGTAAAATAAAAATCAAAACTCAAATTATATGCTTCCAACAAACAATTCTGCAGAATGTATATTATTTTCCCAGAAAGACAGGGATGAAGGCATAGTGGAAAAAATACTGTATCAAATAAAACTGAAACCCAGCAGAGAAAACTCCAACTCTTTTAATCCATATCTTATGTCAAAGGGCTCACATGTCTTTCTCTTCCCAGCTCAATTGGCTGAAATATACTCCTTTCACTTGGGCTAGTTGCACTCCCTGCCTAAAGACCTACTTGAGAGATATCCCATGGTTCTGAAACCTCCAATGTCCTGGGGTCCTCTTCATGCAATGCCCTCTCAAGACCTCCATGCAGGTACTCCACTTCCATAAGTCTGTTCTCAGCAGCTTTTCATAACTATAGAGGAAGATCTCAAGACCTATTTACTCTAAAGCCAGAAACACATGACCTTCACTCTCTAGTTCAGTTGCTCTCTTGGGTAGAACTTGGCCTTTCTTGGAATTATATTTGCATAAGTTTTGATTTGTTATTGCTTCTTAGAACATTCCTTATGTCTTTTCCTTTCACAAGTTGAAAGTAGAATCTTTCCCTGAGAGCATTATACCCTTTATTTCATTCCCTTCAGGCCTCTTCTTATCTTTTTAGTATAAGCCTTAGCTCCAACATTAAATTTTCTGGTGCTCTTTTTCTTTTCAAACTGTAGATTTATAATTTTTAACTTGTTTGCTCTTTTTCTTTGTGGACTTACATAAGAATTATTATTAATAACCAAGTGACAGAATCAATATTAGGCTGTCTTGAAATCTCCTCTGCCAAAGAAGTTAATCTATTATTTTTTGATTTAGTCTCAGGAAGATTGTTAGTAGAAAGGAAAAAAAATAACAAATTCTTTGCCAAAATATCACACAATGGTCTCTAGCCAAGTTACTAATATTATTCCTCTCTAAAACCTTGTGATAGGCCTCCATGGGCCACATTACCTTCTGCGCTATTATCTTCCAAACTTCTAGTAAGATGGCCTGGTAAGCCCTGCTTTCATCATCCAACCACTGCCATGTCCAAAAATTCAAATTCTTATACATTCTCCCGAAAAAACAATGTAGTAAATCTTATCACATCAATGCCTCACACCTGGTACCAACTTCTGTCTTTGTTATTTTTTAATTGCTATGACAAAATGCCATGAATAAGGAGACCTTTAAAAGAAACTATTCAGTAGGATCTTACTGTTTCAGAGGGTAATCCCATGACTGTCATGGCAGCAGATAGGCATTTTATTCAAACCACTGCACTTAGAATCATCAGAAATTGCACAAGAAGCATTTAGGAATTCAGTGACAATGGATATGTGTTTTGTTTTTGGTTTTCTCAGAGACAGGGATTCCTGTATGCATCCTGGGTTGCCAGGAATATATAATCTACATAATCCCTTTGCTGTGGAGTCCCTTATTTTGGGATTTTGATTTTGGGAAAATATTTCCATTAAATATTATTGAATACAATGCATATTTTAACAGATTCGCTGCTAACTAAGAACGTATATAGGAAATGTTAGGTCCAAAATTTAAATAACTAGTTAAATAACATAGAACTATTTAGAATAAGAAATAAAAGAAGGAAATGAAAAAAGCGGTCATTTTTATAGAGTATTTTTCATTGCATTCAGAATTAGAAGCTGCTTTTATAGAGTTTTGGTAAAATCTTGAGGATGATTTGTATCCATTGGAAACCAGGTAATATGTTATTCTTTTTCACTTATAATCTACATTTCTGTACTCTCCCAGGTGGTGGCCAAATATACCTTCTGAAGAGGTTTTATCATCAGAATTTCCCTAATACACTTATTGTATTTACTGTTTCTGGAGTCTTATTCAACCCTTATCATCTCACAACTTGTATAGAAGACTTCAGTGGAATATAAAAGACCTGGTTTTGGCAAGTAATTGACTGGGACGTTCAGTACTTCTGCTTTCAGTATATCTTGTACTCACATATTGTATGTTACCTCTTTTCTTATTCATATTTTACTTTTTAAATGGAAGAGACTTTTATGTGTAGGTAGTACAATTATTGTACACAGATATTTTTATGATACTTCAGATAATAAGAAGGTTTTCTGACTAATTGACTTTCCCTGTATACCAGTTTTGTTATCATTTGTGAGATGGTTTCATCCTCCTTTAAACAAGAAACTCAAATTTCAGGCAATCCTCAGAGAAGATCATCTTCCACAGTCGTATTCTCTAGGGAAGACCCTCCTCTGGTTTCTGTTTTATTGGTATTACTGGCCTCTGTTTGGGCCAGGAAAGTGAGTCTCTGTGGTTTATCTTTTCTCCAATACCTCAACCGCAGACTTCAATACCATTGCAACCATGAGTATGTAGAGAAATGTTCTTGCATTGTTGAGGAGAACCATGCAGATGCTCTAATCACTTTACTGGTATCACCTATGTCCCTTCAGGTAAGGGTAAAACCTCACTGTTTCAAAGAGATTTGAGTTTATTACACAGTGTGTTGATTTTACTTGTTCCTGCTTAAATTAAGTGAAGTCATAAAGTACTATTTATTTTAAATATTAGTTGTCTGTTTTTAGACCATAAGTCATACTGTTCATCAGGAAATTACTATCTGAATTTCTCAACCTGTTTTAATAATTGTTAAGAGTACAAACAACTGATAAGAAATTTTAAAGTGTGTGTGTGTGTGTGTGTGTGTGTGTGTGTGTGTGTGTGTGTGTGCTCTTATGTAAGTATGTTCATGTTAGGTGTCTGTAGAGGTCAGAAGTCAAAGTCAGATCCCCTGGAGCTGGAGTTATGGGTGAGCCATGATCACTCAAGCACCAGATATTTTAAGGTTATTTAATAATTCCTTTCTTTGAAAGTTTGTATGGTTTACCAGTGGAAAAAGGTGATTTCCATCCAAGCCTGGCAACCTCAGTTTTGTATTTGTAACTCAAGTGGGACAGAATATAGCAGAAAACAGAAGATTTAATGGATTTTTCTAATCTCATAAATTTGTAGTACAACACATGTTTCATTATATTATTATGACATTGCAGCTGGATTCTGAGGTATGTCCTGTGTTCTTTTTATAATATCCATTTAATTCACAGGCAGTGGAGTTCCTTCTTTAACAGCAAAGTTAATGTATTTCAGTTAATTTCCTATGTTAACACTTTGAAAGTTCATATTGATCTTGATTCTAATCAGACACAGTGACAGTGCTTGAAACAGAAGATAATACAATTTGTCAGTTTGTGTTAGGGGTCACAAAACTTTTTCTGTAAGGCTCCAGATTTATAGATCATATTGTTGCAACCAGGAATCTGTTCTTGCAGTTCAACAGTGCCAAGGGCTAATTATAAAACTGTAACCCACTAAATAGTTACAGTGCATAAATCCTGTGGCAGATTTAGACACTAGCAGATGATTTCAATCTCTTAGTGTACTGTATGGTTCTAGTTTCATCCATAGGATCTTTGATAAATTTTGAAACAGAAGAGACACAAAGAATGTCTTTGCTTGTACTAGTTTCTGAATCTTTTACATCAGTGGTTCTCAACCTGTGGATTGTGATCCCTTTGAGGTTCAACAACCCTTTCATGAAGGTCACCTAAGACTATTGTAAAACAGATATTTATATTACAATTCATAACAGTAGCCAAATTGCAGTTATGAAGTAGCAAAAAAAAATAATTTTATGGTTAGTGTGTCACCACAGCATGAAGAACTGTATTAAAGGGTCACAGCCTTAAGGAAGGTTGAGAAGCACTACTCTAAACATTCAAATACATAGTTATATTTATCATTGAAAGAAATATTTAAGCCTTTTGATACTTGGCCCTTAAATTTTTTAAAGTAAATTTTAAAGTTAGATGTTTTAGCACATTGAAATATGGCCCTCAACAATGATTAAAGTATTCTGTACTCATTCATTCTTAATCTTCTATCCACATTCCACAGCACTGATGGGTTAAGCTTTCATATACATACATATATATATATATATATATATATATATATATATATAATCAGTCAGTAACTTTCTTATGTTTATATAAATGTAGGTGGAGGTTGTAGATGTATGATCTTTGTACTGTTGCCTTTAAACTTTCTATTTAATATATCATGGGTGTATTTCCAAACTAGTAGTTCAGGTTTACAAAAGTGTGATTTGCTCCTACATGTGATACTGTTGATGATGCTATAATTATATAACTTTGAAAATGTATTTGGGTTCCTAATTATGTAATAGTTTTCTATGTATGGTAATATTATATCAGCTTCTGTGGTTTCTGTTAACATTGTAAAATTGCTCTTAAGTGCTTTCTGGGCTAAGCTGGAGCAGTGGTGTAATGACAGTGCTAATTTTCATAGACTTGTGTTTATTATGTTTCAAACATTTAAATAATAGTCAATCTAATGGGTGAAATAGTATTTTTAAAACTTAAGCCTAATTTAAATGTTAAGTGGCCAAGATTTTATAAAATTAAACAGTTTTAGATGTAGAAGCCACTAAAAGTTTCTAAATTTTACACTTTCTCGTAAATTCCTTTAGTATATATGGCAATGAGATTTTTCTTTCTCTTTTATTTTGATAAAATTTTAGGGCCAGATGCTCTTCATCTAGGTTTACTATTTGCATTCCTTTCACTCATCATGTCCTTTCCTCTTTCCCTCCCTTTCCTCTCATCTTATTTCTGTTTATATGTGTCACTTTGTTTTCTGAACTATGTATTAGCTGCAGATATGATGTTCAAATTGCCCAGTATTTTTCTGCGTGTACATTATAAAAGTGTGTGTGTGTTCCTTTAAACCTGGCTTAATTTTTTTTGGTTTTGTGAGATAGGGTTTCTCGGTGTAATATCCCTAGCTGTCTTGGCACTACCTCTGTAGATCAGGCTGGCTTGGAACTCACAGAGATTCTCCTGCCTCTGCCTCCCAAGTGCTGGGATTAAAGGCTAGTGCCACCAACACACAGCTAGACCTGGTTTAAAATGTAAGAACCTTTATGACTCTGATGTTTAGTTTTTCCTTTATCATATCATATCATACCAAGTATACTATATTATATTATTATCCCTTAGAAGCCTGTTTATTTTCTAATGAGAGACAAATGGCGATTCTATATGGGAAGGTAAGTAGAGAGAAACTGGGAAGAGTAGACAGAGGTAGAATCATACTTTGTATGTGAGAAAAAAATCTTTCATTAAAAGGAAAAAATAAAGAATATCAGATACATCATCACTAGTTTAAAAGTATGCTATATGCATTGCATAAATTTACATGTCAATAGTTGTTTTTTTCTTTCTTTTTCCATTCCGTGGAAATAACAGTATTTTTAGAAGCCATGTCTCTTTATGTTATATCCATTATTCTATCTTGGTCCTCGATGGCATTGGTGTTCTTGAGAAATAGCACACTTCAGGTTTTGAGATTCTTCAGCTTATTTTTTTCCTTATGAAATATTTGAGGACATGTATTTATGGTAGGAATACTTCCGAATAAATGTATGTTGTCTTCAACAAATCATGCAAGTAAAATATGTTTATCCTCGCAATATAGATATTCATTTCATTTAATTGGAACTGACATCTTTCTCCAATGTTAGTTACTTCTTCCTAAATAAACACTACATAGAAAGACAATTTTCAATTATGTAAATCTTTTTATAAACAAATTTTAGCACTATCAATTTAAATATTCCTTGTGTTTTTATTTTTGAAAACTGTAAGAAAATTAGATGACAGATTTCTGAAAGTCTGGTAGAATTCTTTCATGAATCAATTTGAGCCTGAGCTTTTCTTATTTTTGTTGTTTTATTTTTGTGTAATATATTTTGATGATGTTGTTTGGTTCTCCCAAATTCTTCCAGATCCTCTCTATCTACCCAACTTCCTGTTCTTTCTCTCTCTCTCAAACACAAAAGCCAAACCAAACATCAAAGCAAACAAAAAAAATCAGTAAGAGAAAAAAATCCCTAAACAAACTGAAACATAAAGCAACAAAAATAAATGTAGTCTTGGGGATGTAATTTATTTATTTCATATTTAATTTTTATGGTTGTTTTGAGACAAGCTCTCACTATGTAACCTTGGCTGTCTTAGTGTTGCCTACATTCAGGCTGCCCATGAACGCATCGACCTCCACAGAGCTTTCTTTGCTTCTGCAGGGCTGGGTTGAGAGGCATACATCACCATACCTAGATGGGCTATTAATTTTTTACTTAGAAGGGATTTTGCTACTGTTTCTTTTATCTTATTTTTGGTTGTTGTTGGTTTTTTTTGTTTGTTTGTTGTGCTTTTTTGTTTCAGTTTTTGTTTTTGTTTTTGAGACAAGGTTTCTCTGTGTAGCCTTAACTGTCCTGGAACTCCCTTTTTGGACCAGGCTAGCTTGGAATTCACAGGGATCCATCTGCCTCTGCTTCTAGAGTGCTGGGATTAAAGGCATGTGTGCCCATTACCAGGCTGTTACTGTTTATATCTTCTTGCTTATTTTGAGTATCTTAACCTATTGATCTCTTCTTGGTTTTACTTTGGTGGTTTGGAGAAATCTAGAAATTCACTCAGTTGTTTTAGATTTTCTAACATAATAAAGCACATGTTTTTAAAGTGATCCCTTATAGTATTCTAAATTTCTTTGGTCTTTGTCATGTTTCCCTGTTCATCTCTGATTCTAGTTTTTTGGGTCATCTCTTTCCTTCTTTTGCTTAATTGGGCCAAGAATCCATCAAATTTGTTCATCTCTTCAGAGAACCAGCTCATATGTGCATTGGTTCCTTATACTTTTATTCCATTTAATTAATATCTGCTCTTATTTTTATTATTTCTTGAAAACTGCTGGATTGTATTTTGGTTTGTTCTTGTTTTTCCAAAATCTTGATCTATATCATTAAGTTATTTATTTGTGCTGTTTCTGGTTTTTTTTTTTTTTTTTTGTTTTTCGAGACAGGGTTTCTCTGTGTAGCTTTGCGCCTTTCCTGGGACTCACTTGGTAGCCCAGGCTGGCCTCGAACTCACAGAGATCCGCCTGGCTCTGCCTTGTTTCTGGTTTTTGATTTTGTTCTGTTTGGTTTGGTTAACAGTTGGACTTGCTATGTAGCCCTGGCTATCTGGAACTTACTATGTAAAGCTGGTTACCCTTGAACTTACAGAATTCTACCTGCATCTGCTTCTATTTCTAATTTTTAATGTAGGATTCAGAGCTATACATTTATCTCTTAGAACTGTTTTTAATATGTCCCAGAGCTTTTGTTGTACTGTTTTATTATTAATTTACTTCCTGCTTTTAATTTTTTTCTTTGATTTCTTCCTTGAACCATTCATCATTCAGTAATTTTTTTTAATGTCCACGAGTTTCTGTAGTTTTGGCTGATTTAAAGTATTATTGAATTATAGTCATGTAAGATATGTAGAATTATTTCATTTTTTTCTGAATTTTAAAAATACTTATTTTGTATAATTTAGACAACAAATGAAATACAAATATCTATTATTTCTGTTGATATTATCATTTAAAATGAGATGGTCATATAATCTAATGCTTGAAAAAAAGATGAGTTTGAATGTTTGTATTTGGATGGCTCCCAGATGTGGGCATTATCTTTACCATCCTTTGGCATGAAAGGATTAATTAAAGTGATTAAATAAAAAACAAACAAAACTAGGGAGGAGCACTGATAATTTACCACTTATATTGAATATGTCTGAAAACAGCCAATAGCACCAATGTTTATGGCATATCCAAGAAAGTTATTGAATAGTCTCCCAAAATAAAGACACTGTTATAGTCCCTAGCTGGAAACCTTCCAGTATTCTGCTTTTCTGTTGCCTGTGTGTTTGATAATTTAAAATTTGGTATGTTGTACTTACTTGATCACATAGGATTATGCAATAATCATTTCAACTTTGCTTTCATTTCTCCACAAGAAAGGTAAATTCCAAATTGTTAGAAACATAGATTCTAAAGATGTATTCCTTCTCAAAATTTCACATTTAGTGTTTCCTCAGAAAGAGTATTCTCATTTAAGTACTTGTAGTGCTTGTGGGACAAATTGCCTTTGTGTGTGTGTGTGCCATAGAGATAACTCATCAAGTATAGGTGCTTACCACTAAGGCTAATGATCTGAGTTTTATTTCTTGCATCCACATGTTGAAAGGAAAGAATTGATTTCTATAAAGTGTCCTCTGAATTTTGGCATGAGATATACAGACATACTTTTTGAGATGAAGAGAAGGTCAATTTATATAGTCCGGACAGCTTTAATCATATGATCACCTTGTTGGCCTCCACTGTCAGTCTCCTTAGTGCAGTAATTCCAGGGTGCATCAGCGTATTTGACCCATGTTGTCTACATACATTTTGTTTATTCAAACATGTTAGGTAAGATAAAGATCATCTTGGTTGAACTCTACAGATAAATAGTAGTCACACAAAAACTAGAATTAAGTAAGGAAGATTCATGGATATTTCAGAGTTGCATGTAATCTACATGTTTGATATATGTATATGTAATTATGGAGAAAAACCGGGATTTGGAATATATTTGTGAAGTATTGCTAGTACAATTTGATAAATTGATAATTATTACTAGGTGTTATAAGGTTTTTCAAGACTGAATAAACAGCCAGACATGTTAGTATGTACCTGTAATCCCAGTGTCTGGAGAGAGAGAGACACAGAATTAGCTTGAGTTTCAGGTAAACCTGGGTTATATAGAAATATCATGTATTAACAATTAAGGAAAAACTAAAAATTAAAATCTGAGAAAAATTTGACACCATTTATTATCATTACTATATTGAACAAAGTTACTTTTCTCAGCATTTTATAGGGACAGGGTAGGAAGAGAAGGAGATTTTGAGAGTTTGTCATTATATTCATCCTTTAACAAACACTTGATTTTTAGAATGGAAATAAATTAGAGCTCCAGAGAGTTTAAAGAGAGAAATAATAGTTTGTATTAATCACTGTGTGATTTTCTTGTGATCATGTTCAAATATGAGACCTAGAAACAGTGAAATGAGAGGAGGAATAGCCACTTGAAACATTTCCTTAAGTGGTCTAGCATGGAAGTGTTGAGAAAGCAGTCATTCCTTGATGTATCTTCATCTTCTGAGTTCCCATTTGTGTTGCTTTTATTTGCCTGCATTGTAGAATGTGGACCCTTGATCCTCAAGCCTCTATATTTACTCATTGAAAACAAGAGATTATGGCAGACTTGGGTATAAATTAAGTATAAAACTCAATAGCTTCTGAGATAGTAATTAATTTTTTTATGTCAATGAAAGGCATAGTTTACAAGTATAGAGTATATCACTGTTTTAGGTAAAAGTTCTATATGGAGAAGGGAGAAAGTAGTCAAGATCAAATCTAAGGATACATTTGAATTGATAGATTGTCCTTTGATGATGTCACTAGCCCAGAAATGTATTCGTATCTGGTGAGGTTCTTTTTAAAAGTTACTTATTTTTTTCATATTGATCATAATTTTCCCTCCACTTACTCTTCCCAGACTCTCCCCTCCTCCCTACCCAACAAACTTTATTCCCTCTGTCTCTGGAGTGTGTATGAAAATAGCAGAGATGTACCCCATGTGTACAATTACACATTTTCTTCAGCATTCTATGTTCTTTATATGAATACACCACTGAGTATCTTTTACATCACATAATTCCAATAGTAATCTTTTGTTTAACTGTATCATTTTAGTTCCCACTTTGGTTGTTTCTTTTAGTTCTTGTATCCATTGACTAATACCATTGAATAATATTTTTTGAGGCATGGTGGTTGAATTGCTTGGAGATGTGGACTTTGTGAAAGGTTTATTAAAGTTTGTGGTGTAATTCAACCATTTGTTGAATGTGTAAGAGCCCAAACAAAAAATAAAAACTGTAAAAATAAGTGAGTAAAAGATTCAAGAACATAATGCCAGGAATCATGGGAGCAAAGCAAGGTAGATTATATATATATATATATATATATATATATATATATATATATATATATATATACATATATATATATATATATATATATATATATATGGTAGAATTTGGTAGAAAGTATAGTAGGTAAAGTGTGTAGGGTAAGGTAAATTTAGTTCAAAATTTTGCATATTATTTCTGAAAGACAGTAAATGATTATACCATAACTAGAGTTAGAGGAAAGCAAGAGTGTGGGAGATAGTCTTGCCAACTGAATCAGGAAAGTTGTGAACCGTAGCTCCAAAAATCAGTTGTAAATTATCATTCCCTCCTTTGTGACTTGGAAATGAGTGGCTATTGTTCAATATACCAAGATTCATACCATACAATTTATGATTTTTGCCCCTGACCTTTTCTTTTCATTTTTTAATTTTTTATTTGTTTAGTTTATTTTCAGAAGACTAAAAATTATGAGCTCCTATTAACAGATTTAGTAGTCATTTCAATCTGGAAATATAAATCCACATATCCTATGTACTATTCCTTTTTATTTGCTATTTGGTTCCTAACAAAGGTGTTAATATAGCCCTATTTATACATCTGTATTTTAATTTTTTATGCATGAGAAGACCTTTTGTAGAGATACTATGAACAGGGCATTAGTAAGACAATGTAGTGTCAAAGAACAGTGCTTTAAAATATTTAGAGTGAACTCTGTATTTCAATCTCTATGTCTAACTTCAGATATACCATTCATTCATCACTTGATGCTATGTGTTTATTGCTGTCTTTGACCTAAGATTTAAAAAAATTATTTGTATTTTAATTATGTGTATGTGTGTGTGTCTATGTGTGGGCATGTATGTGTGAGTGAAGGTGCCTACAGAAACCAGAAGAGTGTATCAGGTTCTTTAATGTTGGAGTACAGGTAGCTATGAGCTGGCCAGAAAGGGTGTGAGGAAAGGATGTCCGGTCCTCTACAAGAGGCATATATTATCTTAGCCACTGACATATCTCTCCAGCCCTGAACTGAGTTTTTAAACTTATTCATTTAGGTATCTCATGCAACATAGGCATTTCCTAAAAGAACTTTATTTTCATTTTTGTGAATCAGTTCACTTATTTAGTATTTGAATTCAAGCAGTAATAAAGAAATATCTACTTATTTATGACAGATTAGAAGAATATATTTAACTGGGCATCATGGCATTATGGCACACACACCTTTAATCCCAGCACTTTAGAGGCAGACAGATCTCTGTGAATTTAAGGATAGACTGGTCTACATAATGAGTTCCAGAACAGCTGGGGCTACTTAACAGAGAGAGTCTGTCTTAAAAAATCAGAAAAAAAATGTTACATATTTTAGATAGCATATGACAAAGGAAAATAGGAAGGAGTTAGTTTTCCAAAAGATATGAAATGGTTCTCTTTTGAAGATTTTTGAAGATGCTAAAAACAGCAAGATGACCCACAGGCAGCATATGACCAAATTAGTATAGTGATATGTGCTTTTTTATATTGTCTGTTGGCTTCTCATGAACTATTCTGATTAACATTAACTTTTTTTTCTGATGATGTTACCTTTGGGAAATTTAATTCTTTTAGTTCAATTTTAAGTAGTACCAGATTTATCAAAATGATCTCCTGTTGATTCATGATTATCTTCATTGATAATATTTCATGGAATCCTACACACATCCTTCCTATATATCTCCAAAGTTCTGTTTTGGAGGCATTTTACTGGATTGATGTATTTGAGTGAGATCTGATGAATGGCAGTGAGACATGAAATACAGGTAAGATCAAGATGCCTTAACATAAATGTCTGTATGTGTTTAGTCATTTGTACTTTTTTTTCACTTCTTACTTCAAGTTTTTAAACATTTGTGTTTATATATTTATCAATGCAGTTTTAGTTCACTTTATTTCTAATATTGTGCCCCCATTACACAAAATAAATATAATGAGATCCTACTTGACAGGGATTATTTTCTTACTATTACCTAACCCTACAATTTCCAAAGAAAAGGGTTTGGTTAAAGCTTTTTAAATAAACAAACTTGTGAAAGGAGGAGTGAAAAAAGTTTGTGAATAGTGCTGCAATACAGACTTAGATTTTGACAGAAATGCCATGTAATTATAGTTATTGAGTATTTAATTACAAACATTTGATAAAGTAGTGAAGAACCTATAAAATTTGATTTTTTCTATAGTCTTATTTTATTCAGTGAATTGTATAATTCTTGTTTACAACTCCATCTTTTTTAAAATATTTATTTATTTATTATGTATACAGTGTTCTGTTTGTATACATGTCTGCACAACAGAAGAGGGCACCAGATCTCATTTCAGATGGTTGTGAGCCACCATGTGGTTGCTGGGAATTGAACTCGGGACCTCTGGAAGAGCAGTCAGTGCTGTTAACTTCTGAGCCATCTCTCCAGCCCTCAACTCCATCTTTTACAACTCTTCTAGACTTTTTCAGAGAGTTGAGAATATTTTCACAGAAGACACTTGGGTTTTTCTTCATTTTCATTGGGGTTGTCAGGGAAATGTTTCTGGGGATGTTAAGAACCATTTAATGAACATGAAAGGGTATTCTAGATGCTTCCATTGATCTAACTTTTTAAACAGCTTTGAGAAATCTGAATGCTTAGTTTTAGAAATTAGGTCTTAGTCAAAGTGTTCAGTTACTAGAAACAGCATACATTAATCTTCTTATAGTCACTATTATCTTTCAGGATTTACCCTTAAAAATATATGTCTGCCTCTCTGCTGTGTATCTGTGACATTGTTATTAAAAAAAATTTAGCCAAGTGGTTGAGGCACATGCCTTTCATCCCAGCACTCTCGATACAGAGGCAGGCAGATCTCTGAGTTCAAGTCCAGCCTGATCTACAGTGAGATTTCCAGGACAGCTAGCATTACATAAAGAAACACTGTCTTGAAAAAAAACCAAATCAAACAGAACAAACAAACATAAAATGAAAACCAATCAAACAAACAAAAACAAAACAAAAAACAAAAAGTTAAGTATTTAAGAGCATTGTATGTGTGTATAACAACAATTAATGACAAAAGAGGTCATGGATATTAAAAAGAGCAAGGGAGGTATATGGAAAGATTTTTGAAGGGAAGGAGTAAATGATGTAATTATACTATAATCTCAAAAAAAAATTAGTTAAACAAAACACCCAAAGGAAGAAATGCAAAGCCATTCCTCCCAGGTTAGCTGACATTGGCAACACTAGTCTGTGTGATTATGACTGAGAATAAAATTGCTCAGGACTATGGGCCATTAATATATGCCAACAGACATTAAAAGACCATATTAATGTGTTGGACTACTTAAATCAAACTAGAGTTGCCTTGCTATCCATAGTATTATACTTTCCCATATTCATGCACAGTTTTAATTACATTGAGTTATGCTTGAGAATTTCTTAAGCCAGACCAGAAACTAAAAAAGTTTAAGTAACTACCCAGTTATTTTGAGACTGGGTCTCCTGTATCTCAGAATGGGCTCAAACTCACTGTGAGCTATGGATGATTTTGAACTTCTAATCATCCTGAATAGGCTTCCATCAAATTCAGTTTGAAGAGTTTAGGTTGTGTTCACACATTATTTTTATTTCATGTGTCAAATCTTGGAGTTACAGACAGTTGTGAGTTACCATGTAGGTGCTGGGAATTGAGCCCAGGTCCTCTGGAAGAGTAGTCAGTGCTCTTACCTGCTGAGCTATCTCTCCAGCCCTTAACATTTTAGGTTGTAAAGGTTTTAGTACTTACTGTTGCATGTAAGCTAGCTTCTGTTGTAGTGGGAAAGCAGTGATAGGTGTTGGGTAGTATGTCACTTTATTATTTTATTTTATTTATTAATTTTTACATTTTCAAGACAGGGTTTCTTTAGTTAGCCTTGGCTGTCCTGGAACTAGTTCTGTAGACCAAGTTGGCCTCAAACTCATAGAGATCCACCTGCCTCTACCTCCCAGGTGCTGGGGTTAAAAAGGTGTGTGCCATGATTGCCTGGCCTTGTGTAATATGTCATAACTGTTAAAATAAAATTTTATTTCCAGATGTAGCCTGAGATAATATATTTACTAATCCTTGTACTAGAGCATTGGCTAAATTATAACCTTAAAATTACATTAACTCAAACACATGGTAAAATATATGAGAATCACTTCTCTATTTTACTTTCATAAAAAGAACTTTTAGTTATTTTATCAGGTCTCACTTGTAAGAGTGATGCATATATTATCATGATATAATCCATATAGTTAGCATAATGCAAGAAAATAGAAAAGTGAGAGTTTATCTATAGTTATAACCGTTAAATTAACTTTAATAAGTGTAACTTCTCCACATTTCTGCTCTTTTGTTTCCTCATTTAGTGGACATTATTTTTTTTTATTTTACTACTCATTGCATTTATGTATAAATGTTATTCCTCAGCATCATTGGTTTCATTTATATCCCTTGTACAGTGATGAAACCCCTTTGATTATAGCAAAATTACTACAGAAAAAGTTACTGTTTAGTCTATTAAAATTAGAGTCAATGGTATGTATAGCCAATGGATCCTATTTATTCTATTTATGTTTTATTTTTTTATTTCTTCATTTCCATATTGTCTGGCTCTAAAGGTTAAAGTTAGAAAGGAAGAATCTAGAATCTAGAATTTGTTAACTTAAAATTAACTTTTAACTAATTCTTCTTTTGCCTTCAATTATTCATTCAAAATATATTTAGTGTTTTATTTTATGAAAGGCTCACTAAATCAATTGGAAAACAAAACATCATGAGAAAGTGGAAAAGCATATAAATTAATGATTCATAAATGAAGTGTTATGAATGGCCACAAACATATAAAATACATTAAATTATGTCAGTATTTATTACTAACTGATTAACTTTTAAAATTATTAAACTGGAACATAAAGGATATATTAAGAAATGAATTTCCCCTTTTCACCTATCAGATTTGCCAAAATACTTAGAAATGAAATTTGAAACAATTGAAAATTCTGATACTGTTGAAAAAGTTAATTAAGATAGACATATATGATGAAAATTAGCACATTTTGATCACCAATTTAATTTTTAGATAATTACTTATAGTTTGTAATTAGAAACAAGAAAATTTATGTAATAGTAAGTATTCATCATAATCAATAATTATGCTTGTAATTATTAATTTACTTGTCTTCAATTATAGTTCTATTTATCTAATTTGAATATGTTCAGGTATTATGATACTGTATATTCAAATTAACTGATTAAAAATCCCAATTTGATAAATTCATTTGTTGCTGAGTACCAGTTATGTCTGAAGCATTGATTTATTTATTCATATCAAATGTTATATGCATATGCTTCTACTTGTGACCAATAAAACAATTTTATAGCAGGGATATTTAAAAATATTCATAGTAATTTGTTGTTATTATTTAGTTCTTGTATTTATATGGGTGTGTGATTGCTAGTTATATAATTTCCCAAATCCTAAGTTTATATAGCATATATTAATATAAAGTATCTTAATTGTTGTATTTTTGTATAAAAGACTATAAAGCACCAGTGAAATGGCTTAGGATAGATAAAGCTACTTGTTACCAAGACTGACAACCTGAGTCTGAGTTTGTCATACACAGAGAGAGAGAGAGAGAGAGAGAGAGAGAGAGAGAGAGAGAGAGAGAGAGAGAGTTAAAAAGACTGAGAGAGAGGAGAGAGTGGAGAGAGAGAGAATAACATTTTAAAGAGTTGGGCGTGTTCACACATGACTTTTATCACAGCACTCCCAGGAGTCAGAGGCAGGTGGATCTCTCTGAGTTCCAGGCAATCCTAGTCTACAAAGTGAGTTCAAAGACAACTAGGGCTGTTACAAGGAGAAACCCTGTCTTGAAAAAAAAACAACAATGAAAAAAAAACAGTAATAATATTATCGTTTAAAAAATGAAATATGGTCTCCACTACCTCTCTCCATTGTTCCTTTTCTTTCCCTGCTTTTCTACAACATGCCCTTTTTCCTCTTGTGTTATTTTTCTGAGATTAGATATCTCATTATACAGGCCTAGAATATTTGGCAACTGAGCTGACCAAATGTGAATGCTATAAACATTTACTGGAATATTTTTCCAATTGTAGTTCATCAGGTTGTGTTCAGATAATATACCAGCCCCTTACTGAAATACATGTTCTATAATGATGATATTTTCCCCTTTTATTTTTCATTCATTCTAACTCTTTTTGTTCTTTAAGTGAAAAATTTTTGGTAAAGAACTTTCAGATTAAAAAAAACCCACACAGTAAGATTAGCCTGACCCTACATTTGTAGTTCTCAAGGAACTTTTTTCCTGAGATCTATGACTTTGCTTAATATTGTACATTTTAAATCTATGTATTTTTCTGAAAATTTTTTAATTTACTTTTTCTTAAGATTTGAATAGTACTCCACATTATGAATTTTAATGAATTTACCCGATTTTTATTAAAACGTCATCCATTAGGTTGATTCCATTTCCATGTTACAGTGAGTCAAGCAGTAGTGAATGTGGTGTTATACATGTCTCTGTGATAGAGTGTGGCGTTCTCTAGGTATATGTCTCTGTGATAGAGTGTGTCGTTCTCTAGGTATATGCCTAGGAGTGAAATATCTGGGACATACGGTAGTTGTCTTTTTAGTTCTATTCTCATGGAATCTCAAAGTTGGACCATTGAATTGAGGACAATTTCTTTAAAAGGAAACATGAATGGTCCATAACTATCTTAAATATGTTAAATATTCATAACCATCAGAGAATGAAAACTAAAAGCACTTTGAAATACTACAGTACCCCAGTCAGAATGGCTATTATGAAACAATATGAGAGGATGTGGAAAATCCATAATATACTTAATATTCTTAAACTCTGTTGATAGTGATACAAATTAATATAGCTATTATGGAAATTACTATGGATTTTCTAACCTTTTCCAACTATACCTGGTGTCTTATATGTACAGCCACTGTGCAATTCACAGATAGTCACTGAAAAACTATCCTTGCCTGTGCATACCTCATGAATGCAAAGAGCTGCCCCCTGTGAAAGGGGCCCCTTAAGGTAGATCTCTGGTACAGTACTCTTGTTTCTGTCATTGCGGGCCTGTACCCATTTGTATTTATTTCTTGTCCTTGTCAGGAGATGAGTAGGGGTGACATTACAGGCCATATAGTAGCCTTGAATATGGAGGCCTGGACTACAGATTTCCCTAATTATACCACGGACCTTGTAGGTCAGTTATTAGCAAGAAGATCTGCCTTCCCCACAGACCTTGTAGGTCAGTTATTAGCAAGAAGATCTGCTTTCCCCATATTTTAAGTCCCACCTACAGTACCTGTCTGACTTGTTCTTTCCCGAGGTCTGTATTCATTTGGAAGAACTGAGACTTAATGTGGTTTATTCTGATGCTTTGGATGCAGACTGGGTGGGACCATACAGTCCTCATCCCCTTGGACATTAGACGAAGTGCTCATTGACACACAGGGTGTAGTTGAAGACAGTCCAAAGACAACATCACATGATCACTGAAACACCAAAAAAGGATGCTTCACTCACATGTTGAGCTTAGTGGTACAAGGAGGCATTGTGTGACAAAAATATTGAGAAATCACAGCCACAGAAGGCTAAAGGTGTTTGGATACACCATACAAAATGATGCTTTCATGGAGTTCATGGAATTATAAAATTCCTCACTTTGTTGCAAAAATGTGTGTGTGTGTGTGTGTGTGTGTGTGTGTGTGTGAGAGAGAGAGAGAGAGAGAGAGAGAGAGAGAGAGAGAGAGAGAGAGAGAGAGAGAGAGAGCTTTTTTCTTGGTGTCCCATTACCCTAGACAGAATGACCTGTATTCCGGTATTGATAGAGAGGTAGACATACAACCAGTACAGCAGGTTAACCATTCTCTATCAAATTGGACAGAGAATTGTACACACACTTTGAGGCAAGGCAGCATGGAGGAATACTTCCTACTTGAAAGAGATGTTCATGGAGGCATAGTTTAGCTGTGGAAATGCCCAGAATTATGGTTAGCACAGGTCAGCAAAACCCAGTGAGGTTGTCCTTGGAAATGCAATCAAGGCTAACACTGAGAAGGAGAAACAATGGCAGAAGAAGGCCTATGATGGAAATTTAACACTGGTTTGCTTTGGTTGGAGGAATTTGATGTGTTGGAAAGCTTGGGATTTTTGTCAATGACACTATAAAAATGGTACAAAGACACTTGTGAAGGCCAGAGAGACAAATGGAGAACAAGACCTTAGCATTCAAACAACTTTCCTCCAGAGAAAGTTTTGGAGAATATATCCCATGCACATGGCAGCCTGATTAGGAGGGTGTGTGGAGAGCATGTGAAGTAAAGAGGAGGTGTTACCTGGTGTTTCCAACCAGATGGGAATATTGAAACACCAATGCTGTTGTAGCTCTTCCCCTGTAGAGATTGTATGTGTTTTATGTTGCTATCTCAAGGTTTGATTTCCATGATCGGCATGCCTTCAGTCCAATAAGAAGAGGCACAACATCATTTCTAGATGGGTGAAGACACCCAACTGTGCCTCATGCAATGCAGTTCAAAATTCAGATCCTACAGAAAAAAGTAGAGGATAATGGTAAACATTATTTGAATTCTCCAAGATGCTCATGACTCTAAGGTCTTGGTGGAACTGCTAGAATTAAACATCCAAAACAAATCTAAAAGTCTCGGGTTTCCATTTCCCACATTTAGAACTGTCATTTACCACCTTGGGGAGGCAAGGTACCCTCTTCTCCTGGATGCAGAAGGTCGTAGAGTTCATCATACTTCCCAATTTTCTGCAAGTTTCAGAGTACACTGACCACCTTATTGATAATACCCTCCAGCTTGGGTGGACCAAATGGTTATTCATATTCAACCTTCATTGTAAGAGATGAACAAAATAAGTGAAAACTCATTATCATCATTCTAATCAAGACTAAGATACAGCACATCCACTGACCCAAGTACTCTATAAGTCAGGCAAACTTTTCCAAGTCACTCTTCTCCCTTGCTGACAACCAGCTTTGGCAAGTCACCTTTCAGAGGGGTCTGAGTTTTCAGGGTTTTTGTTTGTTTATTTGTTTGTTTGTTTGTTTTTTCAAACATACATGTGTACAGTAAAGGGAACATTTTGGGTACCTGGGAAGCTCCCTGTGATCTTGTTCCTGGGCAGGCAAGAGTGGAAATTTTTAGGACTGGCATGAAGTGAGAGAAAAGAGTCAAAGACAGAAGCAATACAGGCACAAACAGTTTGGCTAGGTTGATAATGACCATGAAGTAATATGTCAGAGAGCTCCATTGAAATAAGACTGTCTTAAAATTTGCTTTGTTGGGACATTTAGCAGTATAATTCACAGTGATGGGCTGCATCTGTTTTGGGGATGAGCAGAAACAGTGTGAGTCTCTGACTATCAGAGCTCTGTTTGAAGCCATGGTTGGAAAGAGAGACAAAGATAATGTCTGAAGCAGATGAATATTGGTGGAAATATTAAGATAACTTCACATAGTTAAAAGGAAGATTTATTTTGGGGGATAACTTACAAGTAAAGGGATAGGTTACAGATCCAGGAAAGGTGAAGTGCAGTCAAGCAGCATTCTCTGGATAACTGGGTACCATCCAGCATCCAGGATTACCAGGAACCAAGAGAACCATCACATCTGGATCTCAGGTCTTAAGGGCTCCGATCTTGGCCAGCCTCAGGGGCAGGCCATAGGTAGGCTTGAAAGTTAACAGAAGCCTCAATGGGGGTAGTACTTCCAGGTCAAAGCTAGAACAGCTACCCACTACAGATGAAGGCTAGAAGAACTATGCTGAGGGGCATGCCATCTTCAGTCCTGTGTGTTGAGCGACTGCTTCATAAAGCCAAAAACTGTCTTGTATCTAGATAGGCAGTCTGTGTTGTGACCACCTGAAAGAAGTTCAGTGGACCTGCTGGGAAGAAAACGGGCACATGAGTGAAGCATGGAAGGCACAGATATACAGGTTTGTTTTACCAACTTACACCCATACATGTGCACTTAGATGCCTGGAATTTTGGAAAAAACAGGTAGAAGCACTGAGGTACATATATTTTTGTATGATGCAGATATATGAATCTGTATAGAAATCAGTGTATAGCTGGGAGGTGGTGGTGCACACCTTTAATCCCAGCACTTGGCAGGCATAGGCAGGCAGATCTCTGTGAGTTCAAGACCAACCTGCTCTACAAAGTGAGTTCCAGGAAAGCCAGAGCTATTGTTCAGAGAAACCCTGTCTTGAAAATCCAAAAAAAAAAGAAATAAAAGAAAGAAAGAAAACAGGAAGGAAGGGGAGAAAGAAAGGAAGGAAGGAAGGAGAGAAAGAAAGAAAGAAAGAAAGAAAGAAAGAAAGAAAGAAAGAAAGAAAGGAAGGAAGGAAGGAAGGAAGGAAGGAAGGAAGGAAGGAAGGAAGAAAGAAAGAAAGAAAGAAAGAAAGAAAGAAAGAAAGAAAGAAAGAAAGAAAGAAAGAAAAGAAAGAAGAATAATGGTACAATTGATCCTGGCAGTTTTCTGGGGATCTTTGGTCCACCAAAAAGGTTTCTACTAGTAAACTGAAAAGGCAAAGATATGAGAGTCCTGGATACACAATGGCCAGGGCCACTCACTTTCTGAGGAGATAGACTGCAGCAATATTTAGGCTCTATATATGTCTGCACAAACCTTAAAAATGTAAATAGATGGCCACAGTGAAGCTACCAAATAACATGGACTTCTAAATAGAGACATCTTGAACCAAGAGTCAAGTGCTTGGTTCAATATTCTAATAGACACATGTGGCGAGGCCCAAGAATGGAGTGCACAGGAAAATCACCAAGATAACTCAATGAAGGCAGCAAGAATGAGAGGGGACAACAGAATTTAACTTAGACTACGTGGAATATTAAGGACAAAAAACCTATGAAGGTAAGACTAAATAATATATCAAAGAGTAATGATATTCCTTAGATCATGGTGTAGCTCAGAAGAACAACCATGTATACAAGAAACAATGTATAGAAATGACACAGAAAACATACTCAGGATAATCACATAAAATGTATAGGTAAATGTAAGACCTTACGAAATGGTGCATATTTGAAATTTCTCACATTTTGAAATTTCCACCCTGTCCTGACTGCAATGAAATGCCTTGTGCAAAAGCAAATAAGCTAGCTTGCATCGATGATGATTTCCAGTCAAACATTCCTTGGAAAAGCTGAACAAAATGAGTGAAAACTCAGTACCACCACTCTCATGGAAACTGAGGTACGGCACGTTGGCTCACCCAAGTCCTCTGGGAGTCAGACACAGGCCTGAGAACCACTCTGCTGCTCCTGCCCCCCTCCAGCAGTAGCCAGACTCTCTTGCCATGGGCTTGATCTTTCCACCACTCTGCTAGCCATCAGGGGCATGGGGAAAAGAGAATATTTGGGGCATGCTGGCAAGAAAGCAGCCATCCCCACTCTCCCAAGCCAGACTGACAGCTAGACATGGGACCCTGGACCTTGGGCTCTCTTGTAGGCACTCTAGAAATATGCTAGCTTAGGACACCCACCTGAAACAGGCGTACTGACCTGTGTAGAAATCTGCACGCTGGAGGCCTTTGGTGGACTAGCTTGACCGGGGAGCACTAAGGTCAGACTGCTGGCCTCCTGGTGGAGGAGACAGGTGTGAGAGTGCTTTTCTTCCACCCCTGGTAGTGGAGCACCCGTCTTGGCTCAAGCCTATCTCAAAGCTAGGAAAGACACCTATTTTGTGGAGTGGTCTTCAGCAGGGTGTGATTCTTCCAGGAAGGCCTGTTTGGAGACCGGCTAGAGATCCCTTCCTTGTAGGAATTGCACTCTGGGTCCCAGGCTGTAGATCAAGACTGCCTTGAGAGCTCTGCTCATGGGCAGTGGAGGGTGCCAAAGCGAATTGGCTTGCAAGGGTGCATGCATTTCTGGTCACTGGAGACCTTGTGTGTTGCAACTTGTCTTGGGAGGTGCCAGGCTCTCTGGCTAGCCCTTGGCGTCCCACATAAGTTACGGTGTGTTGATGCAGTGTTCTCGCTTGCAGTCAAAAATGGCAGCGCTCTTGAACACGGTCTGTCCCATGAAGACAGACTGACAGAGGGTGGCATCAATCCAGAGACAGGGTCAGAGACAGAGAGAGAAATCAGGAGAAAGAGAAAGAGACAAAAAAAGAGACAGAAGGAGGCAGAAAGAGAGTGAGAAAGGAGATCTGGTTGAGCCAGAGTGCCTGCCATTGCCTGTGGTGAAGTCCTCAGAGGAGACTTTAGGCGGTTTGACCTCGGGATCTCAGCATTTCTTGCAGGAGAAGGATGCAGATTTCGGGGTTAGCGTTGCCCACCTGGTTGTCAGAGATGATTTGATGGGAGACGAGAGGCTTGGCTTGGCTAGTGAGCATGGCCAGAGCTGCGTCCTCAGCAGCTTGAAGTGAGACAGCAAGTAGAGCTTGCCCTGTTTAATGACTCCACTGCACAGTGTTAGAGGATTGAGGTGCTCAGAGATGGCCCTGGGTTTTTTTTTCTTTTTTCGGGAAGAGTCTGCTTGCGTGCATTGCAGCTCCATGATGTGTAGGTCAGGCCGACACTGGTGGTTTGATTGCAGAGAGGGTCCAAGGTGATCTGAAAGGGCACGGAGGGAGGGAGGGAACCAGGGCAAGGACAAGCTCTGAGACCCTGGTGGAAACCTGGCACCGATGTGGCCTGGCATGCTGGAGGGTGAGGGCAGAGCAGGAGTGGTGAGAGGGCAGATGTGATCTGATCTGCCCATTGAGACGAGCCAGGCCCACCCATCCATCCCAGAGCCAGTTGCCCGCTTCCCACTGTAATGTTGGCATGTGCTTGATGTCTTCACAGTGTGGCATTGCGTGGCCTGCAAGGCCATATTGGGGAGAGAGTGGCCCAGCTTCCTTTGCCCAGGACTCATGGCACCTGAAACAGTGAGCCTCGAGTGAAGTTGCTTGGTGTTGGTGACCTGCAGGAGAAGGCCTGAGGCCCAAGGTAAGCCTCCCATGCATTGTCCCAGGTGCTCAGGATCCTGGGGTCTTGGTGGTGCTGCGAGGACTTACCATCCCTGCTTCCCGGGCCTGTCCGCACCTGGAGCAGACTTAGGTCCTCAAGTTGCTTCCCATTTCCATGCAGAGACCCGTTGCCACCTGCACAAAGACAGGGCATGTCTTGGTATTTCTCGCACTCCCCAACACCCACCCTGTCCTGAGTGCCCTGAAAATCCCTGTACCAGGGAACTCCAGCGTGCTTGGATCGATGACGATTTTCAGTCAAGGATTCCTTGGAAAAGCTGAACAAAATGAGTGAAAACTCAGTACCGCCGCTCTCATCAAAACTGAGGTCCGGCACCTTGGCTCACCCAAGTCCTCTGGGAGTCAGACACAGGCCTGAGAACCACTCCGCTGCTCCTGGCCCCTCCAGCAGTAGCCAGACTCTCTTGCCATGGGCTTGATCTTTCCCCCACTCTGCTAGCCATCAGGGGCATGGGGAAAAGAGAATATTTGGGGCGTGCTGGCAAGCAAGCAGCCATCCCCACTCTCCCAAGCCAGACTGACAGCTAGACATGGGACCCTGGACCTTGGGCTCTCTTGTAGGCACTCTAGAAATATGCTAGCTTAGGACACCCACCTGAAACAGGCGTACTGACCTGTGTAGAAATCTGCACGCTGGAGGCCTTTGGTGGACTAGCTTGACCGGGGAGCACTAAGGTCAGACTGCTGGCCTCCTGGTGGAGGAGACAGGTGTGAGAGTGCTTTTCTTCCACCCCTGGTAGTGGAGCACCCGTCTTGGCTCAAGCCTATCTCAAAGCTAGGAAAGACACCTATTTTGTGGAGTGGTCTTCAGCAGGGTGTGATTCTTCCAGGAAGGCCTGTTTGGAGACCGGCTAGGGATCCCTTCCTTGTAGGAATTGCACACTGGGTCCCAGGCTGTAGATCAAGACTGCCTTGAGAGCTCTGCTCATGGGCAGTGGAGGGTGCCAAAGCGAATTGGCTTGCAAGGGTGCATGCATTTCTGGTCACTGGAGACCTTGTGTGTTGCAACTTGTCTTGGGAGGTGCCAGGCTCTCTGGCTAGCCCTTGGCGTCCCACATAAGTTACGGTGTGTTGATGCAGTGTTCTCGCTTGCAGTCAAAAATGGCAGCGCTCTTGAACACGGTCTGTCCCATGAAGACAGACTGACAGAGGTTGGCATCAATCCAGAGACAGGGGCAGAGACAGAGAGAGAAATCAGGAGAAAGAGAAAGAGACAAAAAAAGAGACAGAAGGAGGCAGAAAGAGAGTGAGAAAGGAGATCTGGTTGAGCCAGAGTGCCTGCCATTGCCTGTGGTGAAGTCCTCAGAGGAGACTTTAGGCGGTTTGACCTCGGGATCTCAGCATTTCTTGCAGGAGAAGGATGCAGATTTCGGGGTTAGCGTTGCCCACCTGGTTGTCAGAGATGATTTGATGGGAGACGAGAGGCTTGGCTTGGCTAGTGAGCATGGCCAGAGCTGCGTCCTCAGCAGCTTGAAGTGAGACAGCAAGTAGAGCTTGCCCTGTTTAATGACCCCACTGCACAGTGTTAGAGGATTGAGGTGCTCAGAGATGGCCCTGGGTTTTTTTTTTCTTTTTTCGGGAAGAGTCTGCTTGCGTGCATTGCAGCTCCATGATGTGTAGGTCAGGCCGACACTGGTGGTTTGATTGCAGAGAGGGTCCAAGGTGATCTGAAAGGGCACGGAGGGAGGGAGGGAACCAGGGCAAGGACAAGCTCTGAGACCCTGGTGGAAACCTGGCACCGATGTGGCCTGGCATGCTGGAGGGTGAGGGCAGAGCAGGAGTGGTGAGAGGGCAGATGTGATCTGATCTGCCCATTGAGACGAGCCAGGCCCACCCATCCATCCCAGAGCCAGTTGCCCGCTTCCCACTGTAATGTTGGCATGTGCTTGATGTCTTCACAGTGTGGCATTGCGTGGCCTGCAAGGCCATATTGGGGAGAGAGTGGCCCAGCTTCCTTTGCCCAGGACTCATGGCACCTGAAACAGTGAGCCTCGAGTGAAGTTGCTTGGTGTTGGTGACCTGCAGGAGAAGGCCTGAGGCCCAAGGTAAGCCTCCCATGCATTGTCCCAGGTGCTCAGGATCCTGGGGTCTTGGTGGTGCTGCGAGGACTTACCATCCCTGCTTCCCGGGCCTGTCCGCACCTGGAGCAGACTTAGGTCCTCAAGTTGCTTCCCATTTCCATGCAGAGACCCATTGCCACCTGCACAAAGACAGGGCATGTCTTGGTATTTCTCCCACTCCCCAACACCCACCCTGTCCTGAGTGCCCTGAAAATCCCTGTACCAGGGAACTCCAGCGTGCTTGGATCGATGACGATTTTCAGTCAAGGATTCCTTGGAAAAGCTGAACAAAATGAGTGAAAACTCAGTACCGCCGCTCTCATCAAAACTGAGGTCCGGCACCTTGGCTCACCCAAGTCCTCTGGGAGTCAGACACAGGCCTGAGAACCACTCCGCTGCTCCTGGCCCCTCCAGCAGTAGCCAGACTCTCTTGCCATGGGCTTGATCTTTCCCCCACTCTGCTAGCCATCAGGGGCATGGGGAAAAGAGAATATTTGGGGCATGCTGGCAAGAAAGCAGCCATCCCCACTCTCCCAAGCCAGACTGACAGCTAGACATGGGACCCTGGACCTTGGGCTCTCTTGTAGGCACTCTAGAAATATGCTAGCTTAGGACACCCACCTGAAACAGGCGTACTGACCTGTGTAGAAATCTGCACGCTGGAGGCCTTTGGTGGACTAGCTTGACAGGGGAGCGCTAAGGTCAGACTGCTGGCCTCCTGGTGGAGGAGACAGGTGTGAGAGTGCTTTTCTTCCACCCCTGGTAGTGGAGCACCCGTCTTGGCTCAAGCCTATCTCAAAGCTAGGAAAGACACCTATTTTGTGGAGTGGTCTTCAGCAGGGTGTGATTCTTCCAGGAAGGCCTGTTTGGAGACCGGCTAGGGATCCCTTCCTTGTAGGAATTGCACTCTGGGTCCCAGGCTGTAGATCAAGACTGCCTTGAGAGCTCTGCTCATGGGCAGTGGAGGGTGCCAAAGCGAATTGGCTTGCAAGGGTGCATGCATTTCTGGTCACTGGAGACCTTGTGTGTTGCAACTTGTCTTGGGAGGTGCCAGGCTCTCTGGCTAGCCCTTGGCGTCCCACATAAGTTACGGTGTGTTGATGCAGTGTTCTCGCTTGCAGTCAAAAATGGCAGCGCTCTTGAACACGGTCTGTCCCATGAAGACAGACTGACAGAGGTTGGCATCAATCCAGAGACAGGGGCAGAGACAGAGAGAGAAATCAGGAGAAAGAGAAAGAGACAAAAAAAGAGACAGAAGGAGGCAGAAAGAGAGTGAGAAAGGAGATCTGGTTGAGCCAGAGTGCCTGCCATTGCCTGTGGTGAAGTCCTCAGAGGAGACTTTAGGCGGTTTGACCTCGGGATCTCAGCATTTCTTGCAGGAGAAGGATGCAGATTTCGGGGTTAGCGTTGCCCACCTGGTTGTCAGAGATGATTTGATGGGAGACGAGAGGCTTGGCTTGGCTAGTGAGCATGGCCAGAGCTGCGTCCTCAGCAGCTTGAAGTGAGACAGCAAGTAGAGCTTGCCCTGTTTAATGACTCCACTGCACAGTGTTAGAGGATTGAGGTGCTCAGAGATGGCCCTGGGTTTTTTTTTCTTTTTTCGGGAAGAGTCTGCTTGCGTGCATTGCAGCTCCATGATGTGTAGGTCAGGCCGACACTGGTGGTTTGATTGCAGAGAGGGTCCAAGGTGATCTGAAAGGGCACGGAGGGAGGGAGGGAACCAGGGCAAGGACAAGCTCTGAGACCCTGGTGGAAACCTGGCACCGATGTGGCCTGGCATGCTGGAGGGTGAGGGCAGAGCAGGAGTGGTGAGAGGGCAGATGTGATCTGATCTGCCCATTGAGACGAGCCAGGCCCACCCATCCATCCCAGAGCCAGTTGCCCGCTTCCCACTGTAATGTTGGCATGTGCTTGATGTCTTCACAGTGTGGCATTGCGTGGCCTGCAAGGCCATATTGGGGAGAGAGTGGCCCAGCTTCCTTTGCCCAGGACTCATGGCACCTGAAACAGTGAGCCTCGAGTGAAGTTGCTTGGTGTTGGTGACCTGCAGGAGAAGGCCTGAGGCCCAAGGTAAGCCTCCCATGCATTGTCCCAGGTGCTCAGGATCCTGGGGTCTTGGTGGTGCTGCGAGGACTTACCATCCCTGCTTCCCGGGCCTGTCCGCACCTGGAGCAGACTTAGGTCCTCAAGTTGCTTCCCATTTCCATGCAGAGACCCGTTGCCACCTGCACAAAGACAGGGCATGTCTTGGTATTTCTCGCACTCCCCAACACCCACCCTGTCCTGAGTGCCCTGAAAATCCCTGTACCAGGGAACTCCAGCGTGCTTGGATCGATGACGATTTTCAGTCAAGGATTCCTTGGAAAAGCTGAACAAAATGAGTGAAAACTCAGTACCGCCGCTCTCATCAAAACTGAGGTCCGGCACCTTGGCTCACCCAAGTCCTCTGGGAGTCAGACACAGGCCTGAGAACCACTCCGCTGCTCCTGGCCCCTCCAGCAGTAGCCAGACTCTCTTGCCATGGGCTTGATCTTTCCCCCACTCTGCTAGCCATCAGGGGCATGGGGAAAAGAGAATATTTGGGGCGTGCTGGCAAGCAAGCAGCCATCCCCACTCTCCCAAGCCAGACTGACAGCTAGACATGGGACCCTGGACCTTGGGCTCTCTTGTAGGCACTCTAGAAATATGCTAGCTTAGGACACCCACCTGAAACAGGCGTACTGACCTGTGTAGAAATCTGCACGCTGGAGGCCTTTGGTGGACTAGCTTGACCGGGGAGCACTAAGGTCAGACTGCTGGCCTCCTGGTGGAGGAGACAGGTGTGAGAGTGCTTTTCTTCCACCCCTGGTAGTGGAGCACCCGTCTTGGCTCAAGCCTATCTCAAAGCTAGGAAAGACACCTATTTTGTGGAGTGGTCTTCAGCAGGGTGTGATTCTTCCAGGAAGGCCTGTTTGGAGACCGGCTAGGGATCCCTTCCTTGTAGGAATTGCACTCTGGGTCCCAGGCTGTAGATCAAGACTGCCTTGAGAGCTCTGCTCATGGGCAGTGGAGGGTGCCAAAGCGAATTGGCTTGCAAGGGTGCATGCATTTCTGGTCACTGGAGACCTTGTGTGTTGCAACTTGTCTTGGGAGGTGCCAGGCTCTCTGGCTAGCCCTTGGCGTCCCACATAAGTTACGGTGTGTTGATGCAGTGTTCTCGCTTGCAGTCAAAAATGGCAGCGCTCTTGAACACGGTCTGTCCCATGAAGACAGACTGACAGAGGGTGGCATCAATCCAGAGACAGGGGCAGAGACAGAGAGAGAAATCAGGAGAAAGAGAAAGAGACAAAAAAAGAGACAGAAGGAGGCAGAAAGAGAGTGAGAAAGGAGATCTGGTTGAGCCAGAGTGCCTGCCATTGCCTGTGGTGAAGTCCTCAGAGGAGACTTTAGGCGGTTTGACCTCGGGATCTCAGCATTTCTTGCAGGAGAAGGATGCAGATTTCGGGGTTAGCGTTGCCCACCTGGTTGTCAGAGATGATTTGATGGGAGACGAGAGGCTTGGCTTGGCTAGTGAGCATGGCCAGAGCTGCGTCCTCAGCAGCTTGAAGTGAGACAGCAAGTAGAGCTTGCCCTGTTTAATGACCCCACTGCACAGTGTTAGAGGATTGAGGTGCTCAGAGATGGCCCTGGGTTTTTTTTTTCTTTTTTCGGGAAGAGTCTGCTTGCGTGCATTGCAGCTCCATGATGTGTAGGTCAGGCCGACACTGGTGGTTTGATTGCAGAGAGGGTCCAAGGTGATCTGAAAGGGCACGGAGGGAGGGAGGGAACCAGGGCAAGGACAAGCTCTGAGACCCTGGTGGAAACCTGGCACCGATGTGGCCTGGCATGCTGGAGGGTGAGGGCAGAGCAGGAGTGGTGAGAGGGCAGATGTGATCTGATCTGCCCATTGAGACGAGCCAGGCCCACCCATCCATCCCAGAGCCAGTTGCCTGCTTCCCACTGTAATGTTGGCATGTGCTTGATGTCTTCACAGTGTGGCATTGCGTGGCCTGCAAGGCCATATTGGGGAGAGAGTGGCCCAGCTTCCTTTGCCCAGGACTCATGGCACCTGAAACAGTGAGCCTCGAGTGAAGTTGCTTGGTGTTGGTGACCTGCAGGAGAAGGCCTGAGGCCCAAGGTAAGCCTCCCATGCATTGTCCCAGGTGCTCAGGATCCTGGGGTCTTGGTGGTGCTGCGAGGACTTACCATCCCTGCTTCCCGGGCCTGTCCGCACCTGGAGCAGACTTAGGTCCTCAAGTTGCTTCCCATTTCCATGCAGAGACCCGTTGCCACCTGCACAAAGACAGGGCATGTCTTGGTATTTCTCGCACTCCCCAACACCCACCCTGTCCTGAGTGCCCTGAAAATCCCTGTACCAGGGAACTCCAGCGTGCTTGGATCGATGACGATTTTCAGTCAAGGATTCCTTGGAAAAGCTGAACAAAATGAGTGAAAACTCAGTACCGCCGCTCTCATCAAAACTGAGGTCCGGCACCTTGGCTCACCCAAGTCCTCTGGGAGTCAGACACAGGCCTGAGAACCACTCCGCTGCTCCTGCCCCCCTCCAGCAGTAGCCAGACTCTCTTGCCATGGGCTTGATCTTTCCCCCACTCTGCTAGCCATCAGGGGCATGGGGAAAAGAGAATATTTGGGGCGTGCTGGCAAGCAAGCAGCCATCCCCACTCTCCCAAGCCAGACTGACAGCTAGACATGGGACCCTGGACCTTGGGCTCTCTTGTAGGCACTCTACAAATATGCTAGCTTAGGACACCCACCTGAAACAGGCGTACTGACCTGTGTAGAAATCTGCACGCTGGAGGCCTTTGGTGGACTAGCTTGACCGGGGAGCGCTAAGGTCAGACTGCTGGCCTCCTGGTGGAGGAGACAGGTGTGAGAGTGCTTTTCTTCCACCCCTGGTAGTGGAGCACCCGTCTTGGCTCAAGCCTATCTCAAAGCTAGGAAAGACACCTATTTTGTGGAGTGGTCTTCAGCAGGGTGTGATTCTTCCAGGAAGGCCTGTTTGGAGACCGGCTAGGGATCCCTTCCTTGTAGGAATTGCACTCTGGGTCCCAGGCTGTAGATCAAGACTGCCTTGAGAGCTCTGCTCATGGGCAGTGGAGGGTGCCAAAGCGAATTGGCTTGCAAGGGTGCATGCATTTCTGGTCACTGGAGACCTTGTGTGTTGCAACTTGTCTTGGGAGGTGCCAGGCTCTCTGGCTAGCCCTTGGCGTCCCACATAAGTTACGGTGTGTTGATGCAGTGTTCTCGCTTGCAGTCAAAAATGGCAGCGCTCTTGAACACGGTCTGTCCCATGAAGACAGACTGACAGAGGGTGGCATCAATCCAGAGACAGGGTCAGAGACAGAGAGAGAAATCAGGAGAAAGAGAAAGAGACAAAAAATGAGACAGAAGGAGGCAGAAAGAGAGTGAGAAAGGAGATCTGGTTGAGCCAGAGTGCCTGCCATTGCCTGTGGTGAAGTCCTCAGAGGAGACTTTAGGCGGTTTGACCTCGGGATCTCAGCATTTCTTGCAGGAGAAAGATGCAGATTTCGGGGTTAGCGTTGCCCACCTGGTTGTCAGAGATGATTTGATGGGAGTCGAGAGGCTTGGCTTGGCTAGTGAGCATGGCCAGAGCTGCGTCCTCAGCAGCTTGAAGTGAGACAGCAAGTAGAGCTTGCCCTGTTTAATGACCCCACTGCACAGTGTTAGAGGATTGAGGTGCTCAGAGATGGCCCTGGGTTTTTTTTTTTTCTTTTTTCGGGAAGAGTCTGCTTGCGTGCATTGCAGCTCCATGATGTGTAGGTCAGGCCGACACTGGTGGTTTGATTGCAGAGAGGGTCCAAGGTGATCTGAAAGGGCACGGAGGGAGGGAGGGACCCAGGGCAAGGACAAGCTCTGAGACCCTGGTGGAAACCTGGCACCGATGTGGCCTGGCATGCTGGAGGGTGAGGGCAGAGCAGGAGTGGTGAGAGGGCAGATGTGATCTGATCTGCCCATTGAGACGAGCCAGGCCCACCCATCCATCCCAGAGCCAGTTGCCCACTTCCCACTGTAATGTTGGCATGTGCTTTGATGTCTTCACAGTGTGGCATTGCGTGGCCTGCAAGGCCATATTGGGGAGAGAGTGGCCCAGCTTCCTTTGCCCAGGACTCATGGCACCTGAAACAGTGAGCCTCGAGTGAAGTTGCTTGGTGTTGGTGACCTGCAGGAGAAGGCCTGAGGCCCAAGGTAAGCCTCCCATGCATTGTCCCAGGTGCTCAGGATCCTGGGGTCTTGGTGGTGCTGCGAGGACTTACCATCCCTGCTTCCTGGGCCTGTCCGCACCTGGAGCAGACTTAGGTCCTCAAGTTGCTTCCCATTTCCATGCAGAGACCCGTTGCCACCTGCACAAAGACAGGGCATGTCTTGGTATTTCTCGCACTCCCCAACACCCACCCTGTCCTGAGTGCCCTGAAAATCCCTGTACCAGGGCACTCCAGAGTGCTTGGATCGATGATGATTTCCAGTCAAACATTCCTTGGAAAAGCTGAACAAAATGAGTGAAAACTCAGTACCGCCGCTCTCATCGAAACTGAGGTCCGGCACCTTGGCTCACCCAAGTCCTCTGGGAGTTAGACACAGGCCTGAGAACCACTCCGCTGCTCCTGCCCCCCTCCAGCAGTAGCCAGACTCTCTTGCCATGGGCTTGATCTTTCCCCCACTCTGCTAGCCATCAGGGGCATGGGGAAAAGAGAATATTTGGGGCGTGCTGGCAAGCAAGCAGCCATCCCCACTCTCCCAAGCCACACTGACAGCTAGACATGGGACCCTGGACCTTGGGCTCTCTTGTAGGCACTCTAGAAATATGCTAGCTTGGGACACCCACCTGAAACAGGCGCGCTGACCTGTGTAGATATCTGCACGCTGGAGTCCTTTGGTGGACTAGCTTGACCGGGGAGCGCTAAGGTCAGACTGCTGGCCTCCTGGTGGAGGAGACAGGTGTGAGAGTGCTTTTCTTCCACCCATGGTAGTGGAGCACCCGACTTGGCACAAGCCTATCTCAAAGCTAGGAAAGACACCTATTTTGCGGAGTGGTCTTCAGCAGGGTGTGATTCTTCCAGGAAGGCCTGTTTGGAGACCGGCTAGGGATCCCTTCCTTGTAGGAATTGCACTCTGGGTCCCAGGCTGTAGATCAAGACTGCCTTGAGAGCTCTGCTCATGGGCAGTGGAGGGTGCCAAAGCGAATTGGCTTGCAAGGGTGCATGCATTTCTGGTCACTGGAGACCTTGTGTGTTGCAACTTGTCTTGGGAGGTGCCAGGCTCTCTGGCTAGCCCTTGGCGTCCCACATAAGTTACGGTGTGTTGATGCAGTGTTCTCCCTTGCAGTCAAAAATGGCAGCGCTCTTGAACACGGTTTGTCCCATGAAGACAGACTGACAGAGGGTGGCATCAATCCAGAGACAGGGGCAGAGACAGAGAGAAATCAGGAGAAAGAGAAAGAGACAAAAAAAGAGACAGAAGGAGGCAGAAAGAGAGTGAGAAAGGAGATCTGGTTGAGCCAGAGTGCCTGCCATTGCCTGTGGTGAAGTCCTCAGAGGAGACTTTAGGCGGTTTGACCTCGGGATCTCAGCATTTCTTGCAGGAGAAGGATGCAGATTTCGGGGTTAGCGTTGCCCACCTGGTTGTCAGAGATGATTTGATGGGAGTTGAGAGGCTTGGCTTGGCTAGTGAGCATGGCCAGAGCTGCGTCCTCAGCAGCTTGAAGTGAGACAGCAAGTAGAGCTTGCCCTGTTTAATGACCCCACTGCACAGTGTTAGAGGATTGAGGTGCTCAGAGATGGCCCTGGGTTTTTTTTTTCTTTTTTCGGGAAGAGTCTGCTTGCGTGCATTGCAGCTCCATTATGTGTAGGTCAGGCCGACACTGGTGGTTTGATTGCAGAGAGGGTCCAAGGTGATCTGAAAGGGCACGGAGGGAGGGAGGGAACCAGGGCAAGGACAAGCTCTGAGACCCTGGTGGAAACCTGGCACCGATGTGGCCTGGCATGCTGGAGGGTGAGGGCAGAGCAGGAGTGGTGAGAGGGCAGATGTGATCTGATCTGCCCATTGAGACGAGCCAGGCCCACCCATCCATCCCAGAGCCAGTTGCCCGCTTCCCACTGTAATGTTGGCATGTGCTTGATGTCTTCACAGTGTGGCATTGCGTGGCCTGCAAGGCCATATTGGGGAGAGAGTGGCCCAGCTTCCTTTGCCCAGGACTCATGGCACCTGAAACAGTGAGCCTCGAGTGAAGTTGCTTGGTGTTGGTGACCTGCAGGAGAAGGCCTGAGGCCCAAGGTAAGCCTCCCATGCCTTGTCCCAGGTGCTCAGGATCCTAGGGTCTTGGTGGTGCTGCGAGGACTTGCCATCCTTGCTTCCAGGGCCTGTCCGCACCTGGAGCAGACTTAGGTCCTCAAGTTGCTTCCCATTTCCATGCAGAGACCCCTTGCCACCTGCACAAAGACAGGGCATGTCTTGGTATTTCTCGCACTCCCCAACACCCACCCTGTCCTGAGTGCCCTGAAAATCCCTGTCCCGGGGCACTCCAGCGTGCTTGGATCGATGATGATTTCCAGTCAAACATTCCTTGGAAAAGCTGAACAAAATGAGTGAAAACTCAGTACCGCCGCTCTCATCAAAACTGAGGTCCGGCACCTTGGCTCACCCAAGTCCTCTGGGAGTCAGACACAGGCCTGAGAACCACTCCGCTGCTCCTGCCCCCCTCCAGCAGTAGCCAGACTCTCTTGCCATGGGCTTGATCTTTCCCCCACTCTGCTAGCCATCAGGGGCATGGGGAAAAGAGAATATTTGGGGCGTGCTGGCAAGCAAGCAGCCATCCCCACTCTCCCAAGCCAGACTGACAGCTAGACATGGGACCCTGGACCTTGGGCTCTCTTGTAGGCACTCTAGAAATATGCTAGCTTGGGACACCCACCTGAAACAGGCGCGCTGACCTGTGTAGATATCTGCACGCTGGAGGCCTTTGGTGGACTAGCTTGACCGGGGTGCGCTAAGGTCAGACTGCTGGCCTCCTGGTGGAGGAGACAGGTGTGAGAGTGCTTTTCTTCCACCATGGTAGTGGAGCACCCGACTTGGCACAAGCCTATCTCAAAGCTAGGAAAGACACCTATTTTGCGGAGTGGTCTTCAGCAGGGTGTGATTCTTCCAGGAAGGCCTGTTTGGAGACCGGCTAGGGATCCCTTCCTTGTAGGAATTGCACTCTGGGTCCCAGGCTGTAGATCAAGACTGCCTTGAGAGCTCTGCTCATGGGCAGTGGAGGGTGCCAAAGCGAATTACCTTGCAAGGGTGCATGCATTTCTGGTCACTGGAGACCTTGTGTGTTGCAACTTGTCTTGGGAGGTGCCAGGCTCTCTGGCTAGCCCTTGGCGTCCCACATAAGTTACGGTGTGTTGATGCAGTGTTCTTGCTTGCAGTCAAAAATGGCAGCGCTCTTGAACAAGGTCTGTCCCATGAAGACAGACTGACAGAGGGTGGCATCTATCCAGAGACAGGGGCAGAGACAGAGAGAGAAATCAGGAGAAAGAGAAAGAGACAAAAAAAGAGACAGAAGGAGGCAGAAAGAGAGTGAGAAAGGAGATCTGGTTGAGCCAGAGTGCCTGCCATTGCCTGTGGTGAAGTCCTCAGAGGAGACTTTAGGCGGTTTGACCTCGGGATCTCAGCATTTCTTGCAGGAGAAGGACGCAGATTTCGGGGTTTGCGTTGCCCACCTGGTTGTCAGAGATGATTTGATGGGAGTCGGGAGGCTTGGCTTGGCTAGTGAGCATGGCCAGAGCTGCGTCCTCAGCAGCTTGAAGTGAGACAGCAAGTAGAGCTTGCCCTGTTTAATGACCCCAGTGCACAGTGTTAGAGGATTGAGGTGCTCAGAGATGGCCCTGGGTTTTTTTTTCTTTTTTCGGCAAGAGTCTGCTTGCCTGCATTGCAGCTCCATGTTGTGTAGGTCAGGCCGACACTGGTGGTTTGATTGCAGACAGGGTCCAAGGTGATCTGAAAGGGCACGGAGGGAAGGAGGGAACCAGGGCAAGGACAAGCTCTGAGACCCTGGTGGAAACCTGGCACCGATGTGGCCTGGCATGCTGGAGGGTGAGGGCAGAGCAGGAGTGGTGAGAGGGCAGATGTGATCTGATCTGCCCATTGAGACGAGCCAGGCCCACCCATCCATCCCAGAGCCAGTTGCCCGCTTCCCACTGTAACGTTGGCATGTGCTTTGATGTCTTCACAGTGTGGCATTGCGTGGCCTGCAAGGCCATAGTGCGGAGAGAGTGGCCCAGCTTCCTTTGCCCAGGACTCATGGCACCTGAAACAGTGAGCCTCGAGTGAAGTTGCTTGGTGTTGGTGACCTGCAGGAGAAGGCCTGAGGCCCAAGGTAAGCCTCCCATGCCTTGTCCCAGGTGCTCAGGATCCTTGGGTCTTGGTGGTGCTGCGAGGACTTGCCATCCCTGCTTCCAGGGCCTGTCCGCACCTGGAGCAGACTTAGGTCCTCAAGTTGCTTCCCATTTCCATGCAGAGACCCCTTGCCACCTGCACAAAGACAGGGCATGTCTTGGTATTTCTCGCACTCCCCAACACCCACCCTGTCCTGAGTGCCCTGAAAATCCCTGTACCAGGGCACTCCAGCGTGCTTGGATCGATGATGATTTCCAGTCAAACATTCCTTGGAAAAGCTGAACAAAATGAGTGAAAACTCAGTACCGCCGCTCTCATCGAAACTGAGGTCCGGCACCTTGGCTCACCCAAGTCCTCTGGGAGTCAGACACAGGCCTGAGAACCACTCCGCTGCTCCTGCCCCCCTCCAGCAGTAGCCAGACTCTCTTGCCATGGGCTTGATCTTTCCCCCACTCTCCTAGCCATCAGGGGCATGGGGAAAAGAGAATATTTGGGGCGGGCTGGCAAGCCAGCAGCCATCCCCACTCTCCCAAGCCAGACTGACAGCTAGACATGGGACCCTGGACCTTGGCTCTCTTGTAGGCACTCTAGAAATATGCTAGCTTGGGACACCCACCTGAAACAGGCGTGCTGACCTGTGTAGAAATCTGCACACTGGAGACCTTTGGTGGACTAGCTTGACCGGGGAGCGCTAAGGTCAGACTGCTGGCCTCCTGGTGGAGGAGACAGGTGTGAGAGTGCTTTTCTTCCACCCATGGTAGTGGAGCACCCGTCTTGGCTCAAGCCTATCTCAAAGCTAGGAAAGACACCTATTTTGCGGAGTGGTCTTCAGCAGGGTGTGATTCTTCCAGGAAGGCCTGTTTGGAGTCCGGCTAGGGATCCCTTCCTTGTAGGAATTGCACTCTGGGTCCCAGGCTGTAGATCAAGACTGCCTTGAGAGCTCTGCTCATGGGCAGTGGAGGGTGCCAAAGCGAATTGGCTTGCAAGGGTGCATGCATTTCTGGTCACTGGAGACCTTGTGTGTTGCAACTTGTCTTGGGAGGTGCCAGGCTCTCTGGCTAGCCCTTGGCGTCCCACATAAGTTACGGTGTGTTGATGCAGTGTTCTCGCTTGCATTCAAAAATGGCAGAGCTCTTGAACACGGTCTGTCCCATGAAGACAGACTGACAGAGGGTGGCATCAATCCAGAGACAGGGGCAGAGACAGAGAGAGAAATCAGGAGAAAGAGAAAGAGACAAAAAAAGAGACAGAAGGAGGCAGAAAGAGAGTGAGAAAGGAGATCTGGTTGAGCCAGAGTGCCTGCCATTGCCTGTGGTGAAGTCCTCAGAGGAGACTTTAGGCGGTTTGACCTCGGGATCTCAGCATTTCTTGCAGGAGAAGGACGCAGATTTCGGGGTTTGCGTTGCCCACCTGGTTGTCAGAGATGATTTGATGGGAGTCGGGAGGCTTGGCTTGGCTAGTGAGCATGGCCAGAGCTGCGTCCTCAGCAGCTTGAAGTGAGACAGCAAGTAGAGCTTGCCCTGTTTAATGACCCCAGTGCACAGTGTTAGAGGATTGAGGTGCTCAGAGATGGCCCTGGGTTTTTTTTTCTTTTTTCGGCAAGAGTCTGCTTGCCTGCATTGCAGCTCCATGTTGTGTAGGTCAGGCCGACACTGGTGGTTTGATTGCAGACAGGGTCCAAGGTGATCTGAAAGGGCACGGAGGGAAGGAGGGAACCAGGGCAAGGACAAGCTCTGAGACCCTGGTGGAAACCTGGCACCGATGTGGCCTGGCATGCTGGAGGGTGAGGGCAGAGCAGGAGTGGTGAGAGGGCAGATGTGATCTGATCTGCCCATTGAGACGAGCCAGGCCCACCCATCCATCCCAGAGCCAGTTGCCCGCTTCCCACTGTAACGTTGGCATGTGCTTTGATGTCTTCACAGTGTGGCATTGCGTGGCCTGCAAGGCCATAGTGCGGAGAGAGTGGCCCAGCTTCCTTTGCCCAGGACTCATGGCACCTGAAACAGTGAGCCTCGAGTGAAGTTGCTTGGTGTTGGTGACCTGCAGGAGAAGGCCTGAGGCCCAAGGTAAGCCTCCCATGCCTTGTCCCAGGTGCTCAGGATCCTTGGGTCTTGGTGGTGCTGCGAGGACTTGCCATCCCTGCTTCCAGGGCCTGTCCGCACCTGGAGCAGACTTAGGTCCTCAAGTTGCTTCCCATTTCCATGCAGAGACCCCTTGCCACCTGCACAAAGACAGGGCATGTCTTGGTATTTCTCGCACTCCCCAACACCCACCCTGTCCTGAGTGCCCTGAAAATCCCTGTACCAGGGCACTCCAGCGTGCTTGGATCGATGATGATTTCCAGTCAAACATTCCTTGGAAAAGCTGAACAAAATGAGTGAAAACTCAGTACCGCCGCTCTCATCGAAACTGAGGTCCGGCACCTTGGCTCACCCAAGTCCTCTGGGAGTCAGACACAGGCCTGAGAACCACTCCGCTGCTCCTGCCCCCCTCCAGCAGTAGCCAGACTCTCTTGCCATGGGCTTGATCTTTCCCCCACTCTCCTAGCCATCAGGGGCATGGGGAAAAGAGAATATTTGGGGCGGGCTGGCAAGCCAGCAGCCATCCCCACTCTCCCAAGCCAGACTGACAGCTAGACATGGGACCCTGGACCTTGGCTCTCTTGTAGGCACTCTAGAAATATGCTAGCTTGGGACACCCACCTGAAACAGGCGTGCTGACCTGTGTAGAAATCTGCACACTGGAGACCTTTGGTGGACTAGCTTGACCGGGGAGCGCTAAGGTCAGACTGCTGGCCTCCTGGTGGAGGAGACAGGTGTGAGAGTGCTTTTCTTCCACCCATGGTAGTGGAGCACCCGTCTTGGCTCAAGCCTATCTCAAAGCTAGGAAAGACACCTATTTTGCGGAGTGGTCTTCAGCAGGGTGTGATTCTTCCAGGAAGGCCTGTTTGGAGTCCGGCTAGGGATCCCTTCCTTGTAGGAATTGCACTCTGGGTCCCAGGCTGTAGATCAAGACTGCCTTGAGAGCTCTGCTCATGGGCAGTGGAGGGTGCCAAAGCGAATTGGCTTGCAAGGGTGCATGCATTTCTGGTCACTGGAGACCTTGTGTGTTGCAACTTGTCTTGGGAGGTGCCAGGCTCTCTGGCTAGCCCTTGGCGTCCCACATAAGTTACGGTGTGTTGATGCAGTGTTCTCGCTTGCATTCAAAAATGGCAGAGCTCTTGAACACGGTCTGTCCCATGAAGACAGACTGACAGAGGGTGGCATCAATCCAGAGACAGGGGCAGAGACAGAGAGAGAAATCAGGAGAAAGAGAAAGAGACAAAAAAAGAGACAGAAGGAGGCAGAAAGAGAGTGAGAAAGGAGATCTGGTTGAGCCAGAGTGCCTGCCATTGCCTGTGGTGAAGTCCTCAGAGGAGACTTTAGGCGGTTTGACCTCGGGATCTCAGCATTTCTTGCAGGAGAAGGATGCACATTTCGGGGTTAGAGTTGCCGACCTGGTTGTCAGAGATGATTTGATGGGAGTCGGGAGGCTTGGGTTGGCTAGTGAGCATGGCCAGAGCTGCTTCCTCAGCAGCTTGAACTTGAGACAGCAAGTAGAGCTTGCCCTGTTTAATGACCCCACTGCACAGTGTTAGAGGATTGAGGTGCTCAGAGATGGCCCTGGGTTTTTTTTTTTCTTTTTTCGGCAAGAGTCTGCTTGCCTGCATTGCAGCTCCATGATGTGTAGGTCAGGCCGACACTGGTGGTTTGATTGCAGAGAGGGTCCAAGGTGATCTTAAAGGGCACGGAGGGAGGGAGGGACCCAGGGCAAGGACAAGCTCTGAGACCCTGGTGGAAACCTGGCACCGATGTGGCCTGGCATGCTGGAGGGTGAGGGCAGAGCAGGAGTGGTGAGAGGGCAGATGTGATCTGATCTGCCCATTGAGACGAGCCAGGCCCACCCATCCATCCCAGAGCCAGTTGCCCGCTTCCCACTGTAATGTTGGCATGTGCTTTGATGTCTTCACAGTGTGGCATTGCGTGGCCTGCAAGGCCATAGTGAGGAGAGAGTGGCCCAGCTTCCTTTGCCCAGGACTCATGGCACCTGAAACAGTGAGCCTCGAGTGAAGTTGCTTGGTGTTGGTGACCTGCAGGAGAAGGCCTGAGACCCAAGTAAGCCTCCCATGCCTTGTCCCAGGTGCTCAGGATCCTGGGGTCTTGGTGGTGCTGCGAGGACTTACCATCCCTGCTTCCCGGGCCTGTCTGCACCTGGAGCAGACTTAGGTCCTCAAGTTGCTTCCCATTCCATGCAGAGACCCGTTGCCACCTGCACAAAGACGGGGCATGTCTTGGTATTTCTCGCACTCCCCAACACCCACCCTGTCCTGAGTGCCCTGAAAATCCCTGTACCAGGGCACTCCAGCGTGCTTGGATCGATGATGATTTCCAGTCAAACATTCCTTGGAAAAGCTGAACAAAATGAGTGAAAACTCAGTACCGCCGCTCTCATCGAAACTGAGGTCCGGCACCTTGGCTCACCCAAGTCCTCTGGGAGTCAGACACAGGCCTGAGAACCACTCCGCTGCTCCTGCCCCCCTCCAGCAGTAGCCAGACTCTCTTGCCATGGACTTGAACTTTCCCCCAATCTGCTAGCCATCAGGGGCATGGGGAAAAGAGAATATTTGGGGCGTGCTGGCAAGCAAGCAGCCATCCCCACTCTCCCAAGCCAGACTGACAGCTAGACATGGGACCCTGGACCTTGGACTCTCTTGTAGGCACTTCAGAAATATGCTAGCTTGGGACACCCACCTGAAACAGGAGTGCTGACCTGTGTAGAAATCTGCACGCTGGAGGCCTTTGGTGGACTAGCTTGACCGGGGAGCACTAAGGTCAGACTGCTGGCCTCCTGGTGGAGGAGACAGGTGTGAGAGTGCTTTTCTTCCACCCATGGTAGTGGAGCACCCGTCTTGGCTCAAGCCTATCTCAAAGCTAGGAAAGACACCTATTTTGTGGAGTGCTCTTCAGCAGGGTGTGATTCTTCCAGGAAGGCCTGTTTGGAGTCCGGCTAGGGATCCCTTCCTTGTAGGAATTGCACTCTGGGTCCCAGGCTGTAGATCAAGACTGCCTTGAGAGCTCTGCTCATGGGCAGTGGAGGGTGCCAAAGCGAATTGGCTTGCAAGGGTGCATGCATTTCTGGTCACTGGAGACCTTGTGTGTTGAACTTGTCTTGGGAGGTGCCAGGCTCTCTGGCTAGCCCTTGGCGTCCCACATAAGTTACCTTGTGTTGATGCAGTGTTCTCGCTTGCAGTCAAAAATGGCAGCGCTCTTGAACACAGTCTCTCCCACGAAGACAGACTGACAGAGGGTGGCATCAATCCAGAGACAGGGTCAGAGACAGAGAGAGAAATCAGGAGAAAGAGAAACAGACAGAAAAAGAGACAGAAGGAGGCAGAAAGAGAGTGAGAAAGGAGATCTGGTTGAGCCAGAGTGCCTGCCATTGCCTGTGGTGAAGTCCTCAGAGGAGACTTTAGGCGGTTTGACCTCGGGATCTCAGCATTTCTAGCAGGAGAAGGATGCAGATTTCGGGGTTAGATTTGCCGACCTGGTTGTCAGAGATGATTTGATGGGAGTCGGGAGGCTTGGGTTGGCTAGTGAGCATGGCCAGAGCTGCGTCCTCAGCAGCTTGAACTTGAGACAGCAAGTAGAGCTTGCCCTGTTTAATGACCCCAGTGCACAGTGTTAGAGGATTGAGGTGCTCCGAGATGGCCCTGGGTTTTTTTTTTTCTTTTTTCGGGAAGAGTCTGCTTGCCTGCATTGCAGCTCCATGATGTGTAGGTCAGGCCGACACTGGTGCTTTGATTGCAGCGAGGGTCCAAGGTGATCTGAAAGGGCACGGAGGGAGGGAGGGAACCAGGGCAAGGACAAGCTCTGAGACCCTGGTGGAAACCTGGCACCGATGTGGCCTGGCATGCTGGAGGGTGAGGGCAGAGCAGGAGTGGTGAGAGGGCAGATGTGATCTGATCTGCCCATTGAGACGAGCCAGGCCCACCCATCCATCCCAGAGCCAGTTGCCCGCTTCCCACTGTAATGTTGGCATGTGCTTTGATGTCTTCACAGTGTGGCATTGCGTGGCCTGCAAGGCCATAGTGAGGAGAGAGTGGCCCAGCTTCCTTTGCCCAGGACTCATGGCACCTGAAACGGTGAGCCTCGAGTGAAGTTGCTTGGTGTTGGTGACCTGCAGGAGAAGGCCTGAGACCCAAGGTAAGCCTTTCATGCCTTGTCCCAGGTGCTCAGGATCCTGGGGTCTTGGTGGTGCTGCGAGGACTCACCATCCCTGCTTCCCGGGCCTGCCGCACCTGGAGCAGACTTAGGTCCTCAAGTTGCTTCCCATTTCCATGCAGAGACCCGTTGCCACCTGCACAAAGACGGGGCATGTCTTGGTATTTCTCGCACTCCCCAACACCCACCCTGTCCTGAGTGCCCTGAAAATCCCTGTACCAGGGCACTCCAGCGTGCTTGGATCGATGATGATTTCCAGTCAAACATTCCTTGGAAAAGCTGAACAAAATGAGTGAAAACTCAGTACCGCCGCTCTCATCCAAACTGAGGTCCGGCACCTTGGCTCACCCAAGTCCTCTGGGAGTCAGACACAGGCCTGAGAACCACTCCGCTGCTCCTGCCCCCCTCCAGCAGTAGCCAGACTCTCTTGCCATGGACTTGAACTTTCCCCCAATCTGCTAGCCATCAGGGGCATGGGGAAAAGAGAATATTTGGGGCGTGCTGGCAAGCAAGCAGCCATCCCCACTCTCCCAAGCCAGACTGACAGCTAGACATGGGACCCTGGACCTTGGCTCTCTTGTAGGCACTCTAGAAATATGCTAGCTTGGGACACCCACCTGAAACAGGCGTGCTGACCTGTGTAGAAATCTGCACGCTGGAGGCCTTTGGTGGACTAGCTTGACCGGGGAGCACTAAGGTCAGACTGCTGGCCTCCTGGTGGAGGAGACAGGTGTGAGAGTGCTTTTCTTCCACCCATGGTAGTGGAGCACCCGTCTTGGCTCAAGCCTATCTCAAAGCTAGGAAAGACACCTATTTTGTGGAGTGGTCTTCAGCAGGGTGTGATTCTTCCAGGAAGGCCTGTTTGGAGGCTGGCTAGGGATCCCTTCCTTGTAGGAATTGCACTCTGGGTCCCAGGCTGTAGATCAAGACTGCCTTGAGAGCTCTGCTCATGGGCAGTGGAGGGTGCCAAAGCGATTTGGCTTGAAAGGGTGCATGCATTTCTGGTCACTGGAGACCTTGTGTGTTGCAACTTGTCTTGGGAGGTGCCAGGCTCTCTGGCTAGCCCTTGGCGTCCCACATAAGTTACGGTGTTTTGATGCAGTGTTCTCGCTTGCATTCAAAAATGGCAGCGCTCTTGAACACGGTCTGTCCCATGAAGACAGACTGACAGAGGGTGGCATCAATCCAGAGACAGGGTCAGAGACAGAGAGAGAAATCAGGAGAAAGAGAAACAGACAGAAAAAGAGACAGAAGGAGGCAGAAAGAGAGTGAGAAAGGAAATCTGGTTGAGCCAGAGTGCCTGCCATTGCCTGTGGTGAAGTCCTCAGAGGAGACTTTAGGCGGTTTGACCTCGGGATCTCAGCATTTCTACCTGGAGAAAGATGCAGATTTCGGGGTTAGCGTTGCTGACCTGGTTGTCAGAGATGATTTGATGGGAGTCGGGTGGCTTGGGTTGGGTAGTGAGCATAGCCAGAGCTGCGTCCTCAGCAGCTTGAACTTGAGACAGCAAGTAGAGCTTGCCCTGTTTAATGACCCCAGTGCAGAGTGTTAGAGGATTGAGGTGCTAAGAGATGGCCCTGGGTTTTTTTTTTTTTCTTTTTTCGGGAAGAGTCTGCTTGCCTGCATTGCAGCTCCATGATGTGTAGGTCAGGCCGACACTGGTGGTTTGATTGCAGAGAGGGTCCAAGGTGATCTGAAAGGGCACGGAGGGAAGGAGGGACCCAGGGCAAGGACAAGCTCTGAGACCCTGGTGGACACCTGGCACCGATGTGGCCTGGCATGCTGGAGGGTGAGGGCAGAGCAGGAGTGGTGAGAGGGCAGATGTGATCTGATCTGCCCATTGAGACGAGCCAGGCACACCCATCCATCCCAGAGCCAGTTGCCCGCTTCCCACTGTAATGTTGGCATGTGCTTTGATGTCTTCACAGTGTGGCATTGCGTGGCCTGCAAGGCCATAGTGCGGAGAGAGTGGCCCAGCTTCCTTTGCCCAGGACTCATGGCACCTGAAACAGTGAGCCTCGAGTGAAGTTGCTTGGTGTTGGTGACCTGCAGGAGAAGGCCTGAGACCCAAGGTAAGCCTCCCATGCCTTGTCCCAGGTGCTCAGGATCCTGGGGTCTTGGTGGTGCTGCGAGGACATACCATCCCTGCTTCCCGGGCCTGTCTGCACCTGGAGCAGACTTAGGTCCTCAAGTTGCTTCCCATTTCCATGCAGAGACCCATTGCCACCTGCACAAAGACGGGGCATGGCTTGGTATTTCTCACACTCCCCAACACCCACCCTGTCCTGAGTACCCTGAAAATCCCTGTACCGGGGCACTCCAGCGTGCTTGGATCGATGATGATTTCCAGTCAAACATTCCTTGGAAAAGCTGAACAAAATGAGTGAAAACTCAGTACCGCCGCTCTCATCGAAACTGAGGTCCGGCACCTTGGCTCACCCAAGTCCTCTGGGAGTCAGACACAGGCCTGAGAACCACTCCGCTGCTCTTGCCCCCCTCCAGCAGTAGCCAGACTCTCTTGCCATGGGCTTGATCTTTCCCGAACTCTGCTAGCCATCAGGGGCATGGGGAAAAGAGAATATTTGGGGCGTGCTGGCAAGCAAGCAGCCATCCCCACTCTCCCAAGCCAGACTGACAGCTAGACATGGGACCCTGGACCTTGGGCTCTCTTGTAGGCACTCTAGAAATATGCTAGCTTGGGACACCCACCTGTAACAGGCGTGCTGACCTGTGTAGAAATCTGCACACTGGAGACCTTTGGTGGACTAGCTTGACCGGGGAGCGCTAAGGTCAGACTGCTGGCCTCCTGGTGGAGGAGACAGGTGTGAGAGTGCTTTTCTTCCACCCATGGTAGTGGAGCACCCGTCTTGGCTCAAGCCTATCTCAAAGCTAGGAAAGACACCTATTTTGCGGAGTGGTCTTCAGCAGGGTGTGATTCTTCCAGGAAGGCCTGTTTGGAGGCCGGCTAGGGATCCCTTCCTTGTAGGAATTGCACTCTGGGTCCCAGGCTGTAGATCAAGACTGCCTTGAGAGCTCTGATCATGGGCAGTGGAGGGTGCCAAAGCGAATTGGCTTGCAAGGGTGCATGCATTTCTGGTCACTGGAGACCTTGTGTGTTTCAACTTGTCTTGGGAGGTGCCAGGCTCTCTGGCTAGCCTTTGGCGTCCCACATAAGTTACGGTGTGTTGATGCAGTGTTCTCGCTTGCAGTCAAAAATGGCAGCGATCTTGAACACGGTCTGTCCCATGAAGACAGACTGACAGAGGGTGGCATCAATTCAGAGACAGGGTCAGAGACAGAGAGAGAAATCAGGAGAAAGAGAAAGAGACAAAAAAAGAGACAGAAGGAGGCAGAAAGAGAGTGAGAAAGGAGATCTGGTTGAGCCAGAGTGCCTGCCATTGCCTGCGGTGAAGTCCTCAGAGGAGACTTTAGGCGGTTTGACCTCGGGATCTCAGCATTTCTAGCAGGAGAAAGATGCAGATTTCGGGGATAGCGTTGCCCACCTGGTTGTCAGAGATGATTTGATGGGAGTCGGGAGGCTTGGGTTGGCTAGTGAGCATGGCCAGAGCTGCGTCCTCAGCAGCTTGAACTTGAGACAGCAAGTAGAGCTTGCCCTGTTTAATGACCCCACTGCACAGTGTTAGAGGATTGAGGTGCTCAGAGATGGCCCTGGGTTTTTTTTTTTCTTTTTTCGGCAAGAGTCTGCTTGCCTGCATTGCAGCTCCATGATGTGTAGGTCAGGCCGACACTGGTGGTTTGATTGCAGAGAGGGTCCAAGGTGATCTTAAAGGGCACGGAGGGAGGGAGGGACCCAGGGCAAGGACAAGCTCTGAGACCCTGGTGGAAACCTGGCACCGATGTGGCCTGGCATGCTGGAGGGTGAGGGCAGAGCAGGAGTGGTGAGAGGGCAGATGTGATCTGATCTGCCCATTGAGACGAGCCAGGCCCACCCATCCATCCCAGAGCCAGTTGCCCGCTTCCCACTGTAATGTTGGCATGTGCTTTGATGTCTTCACAGTGTGGCATTGCGTGGCCTGCAAGGCCATAGTGAGGAGAGAGTGGCCCAGCTTCCTTTGCCCAGGACTCATGGCACCTGAAACAGTGAGCCTCGAGTGAAGTTGCTTGGTGTTGGTGACCTGCAGGAGAAGGCCTGAGACCCAAGTAAGCCTCCCATGCCTTGTCCCAGGTGCTCAGGATCCTGGGGTCTTGGTGGTGCTGCGAGGACTTACCATCCCTGCTTCCCGGGCCTGTCTGCACCTGGAGCAGACTTAGGTCCTCAAGTTGCTTCCCATTCCATGCAGAGACCCGTTGCCACCTGCACAAAGACGGGGCATGTCTTGGTATTTCTCGCACTCCCCAACACCCACCCTGTCCTGAGTGCCCTGAAAATCCCTGTACCAGGGCACTCCAGCGTGCTTGGATCGATGATGATTTCCAGTCAAACATTCCTTGGAAAAGCTGAACAAAATGAGTGAAAACTCAGTACCGCCGCTCTCATCGAAACTGAGGTCCGGCACCTTGGCTCACCCAAGTCCTCTGGGAGTCAGACACAGGCCTGAGAACCACTCCGCTGCTCCTGCCCCCCTCCAGCAGTAGCCAGACTCTCTTGCCATGGACTTGAACTTTCCCCCAATCTGCTAGCCATCAGGGGCATGGGGAAAAGAGAATATTTGGGGCGTGCTGGCAAGCAAGCAGCCATCCCCACTCTCCCAAGCCAGACTGACAGCTAGACATGGGACCCTGGACCTTGGACTCTCTTGTAGGCACTTCAGAAATATGCTAGCTTGGGACACCCACCTGAAACAGGAGTGCTGACCTGTGTAGAAATCTGCACGCTGGAGGCCTTTGGTGGACTAGCTTGACCGGGGAGCACTAAGGTCAGACTGCTGGCCTCCTGGTGGAGGAGACAGGTGTGAGAGTGCTTTTCTTCCACCCATGGTAGTGGAGCACCCGTCTTGGCTCAAGCCTATCTCAAAGCTAGGAAAGACACCTATTTTGTGGAGTGCTCTTCAGCAGGGTGTGATTCTTCCAGGAAGGCCTGTTTGGAGTCCGGCTAGGGATCCCTTCCTTGTAGGAATTGCACTCTGGGTCCCAGGCTGTAGATCAAGACTGCCTTGAGAGCTCTGCTCATGGGCAGTGGAGGGTGCCAAAGCGAATTGGCTTGCAAGGGTGCATGCATTTCTGGTCACTGGAGACCTTGTGTGTTGAACTTGTCTTGGGAGGTGCCAGGCTCTCTGGCTAGCCCTTGGCGTCCCACATAAGTTACCTTGTGTTGATGCAGTGTTCTCGCTTGCAGTCAAAAATGGCAGCGCTCTTGAACACAGTCTCTCCCACGAAGACAGACTGACAGAGGGTGGCATCAATCCAGAGACAGGGTCAGAGACAGAGAGAGAAATCAGGAGAAAGAGAAACAGACAGAAAAAGAGACAGAAGGAGGCAGAAAGAGAGTGAGAAAGGAGATCTGGTTGAGCCAGAGTGCCTGCCATTGCCTGTGGTGAAGTCCTCAGAGGAGACTTTAGGCGGTTTGACCTCGGGATCTCAGCATTTCTAGCAGGAGAAGGATGCAGATTTCGGGGTTAGATTTGCCGACCTGGTTGTCAGAGATGATTTGATGGGAGTCGGGAGGCTTGGGTTGGCTAGTGAGCATGGCCAGAGCTGCGTCCTCAGCAGCTTGAACTTGAGACAGCAAGTAGAGCTTGCCCTGTTTAATGACCCCAGTGCACAGTGTTAGAGGATTGAGGTGCTCCGAGATGGCCCTGGGTTTTTTTTTTCTTTTTTCGGGAAGAGTCTGCTTGCCTGCATTGCAGCTCCATGATGTGTAGGTCAGGCCGACACTGGTGCTTTGATTGCAGCGAGGGTCCAAGGTGATCTGAAAGGGCACGGAGGGAGGGAGGGAACCAGGGCAAGGACAAGCTCTGAGACCCTGGTGGAAACCTGGCACCGATGTGGCCTGGCATGCTGGAGGGTGAGGGCAGAGCAGGAGTGGTGAGAGGGCAGATGTGATCTGATCTGCCCATTGAGACGAGCCAGGCCCACCCATCCATCCCAGAGCCAGTTGCCCGCTTCCCACTGTAATGTTGGCATGTGCTTTGATGTCTTCACAGTGTGGCATTGCGTGGCCTGCAAGGCCATAGTGAGGAGAGAGTGGCCCAGCTTCCTTTGCCCAGGACTCATGGCACCTGAAACGGTGAGCCTCGAGTGAAGTTGCTTGGTGTTGGTGACCTGCAGGAGAAGGCCTGAGACCCAAGGTAAGCCTTTCATGCCTTGTCCCAGGTGCTCAGGATCCTGGGGTCTTGGTGGTGCTGCGAGGACTCACCATCCCTGCTTCCCGGGCCTGCCGCACCTGGAGCAGACTTAGGTCCTCAAGTTGCTTCCCATTTCCATGCAGAGACCCGTTGCCACCTGCACAAAGACGGGGCATGTCTTGGTATTTCTCGCACTCCCCAACACCCACCCTGTCCTGAGTGCCCTGAAAATCCCTGTACCAGGGCACTCCAGCGTGCTTGGATCGATGATGATTTCCAGTCAAACATTCCTTGGAAAAGCTGAACAAAATGAGTGAAAACTCAGTACCGCCGCTCTCATCCAAACTGAGGTCCGGCACCTTGGCTCACCCAAGTCCTCTGGGAGTCAGACACAGGCCTGAGAACCACTCCGCTGCTCCTGCCCCCCTCCAGCAGTAGCCAGACTCTCTTGCCATGGACTTGAACTTTCCCCCAATCTGCTAGCCATCAGGGGCATGGGGAAAAGAGAATATTTGGGGCGTGCTGGCAAGCAAGCAGCCATCCCCACTCTCCCAAGCCAGACTGACAGCTAGACATGGGACCCTGGACCTTGGCTCTCTTGTAGGCACTCTAGAAATATGCTAGCTTGGGACACCCACCTGAAACAGGCGTGCTGACCTGTGTAGAAATCTGCACGCTGGAGGCCTTTGGTGGACTAGCTTGACCGGGGAGCACTAAGGTCAGACTGCTGGCCTCCTGGTGGAGGAGACAGGTGTGAGAGTGCTTTTCTTCCACCCATGGTAGTGGAGCACCCGTCTTGGCTCAAGCCTATCTCAAAGCTAGGAAAGACACCTATTTTGTGGAGTGGTCTTCAGCAGGGTGTGATTCTTCCAGGAAGGCCTGTTTGGAGGCTGGCTAGGGATCCCTTCCTTGTAGGAATTGCACTCTGGGTCCCAGGCTGTAGATCAAGACTGCCTTGAGAGCTCTGCTCATGGGCAGTGGAGGGTGCCAAAGCGATTTGGCTTGAAAGGGTGCATGCATTTCTGGTCACTGGAGACCTTGTGTGTTGCAACTTGTCTTGGGAGGTGCCAGGCTCTCTGGCTAGCCCTTGGCGTCCCACATAAGTTACGGTGTTTTGATGCAGTGTTCTCGCTTGCATTCAAAAATGGCAGCGCTCTTGAACACGGTCTGTCCCATGAAGACAGACTGACAGAGGGTGGCATCAATCCAGAGACAGGGTCAGAGACAGAGAGAGAAATCAGGAGAAAGAGAAACAGACAGAAAAAGAGACAGAAGGAGGCAGAAAGAGAGTGAGAAAGGAAATCTGGTTGAGCCAGAGTGCCTGCCATTGCCTGTGGTGAAGTCCTCAGAGGAGACTTTAGGCGGTTTGACCTCGGGATCTCAGCATTTCTACCTGGAGAAAGATGCAGATTTCGGGGTTAGCGTTGCTGACCTGGTTGTCAGAGATGATTTGATGGGAGTCGGGTGGCTTGGGTTGGGTAGTGAGCATAGCCAGAGCTGCGTCCTCAGCAGCTTGAACTTGAGACAGCAAGTAGAGCTTGCCCTGTTTAATGACCCCAGTGCAGAGTGTTAGAGGATTGAGGTGCTAAGAGATGGCCCTGGGTTTTTTTTTTTTCTTTTTTCGGGAAGAGTCTGCTTGCCTGCATTGCAGCTCCATGATGTGTAGGTCAGGCCGACACTGGTGGTTTGATTGCAGAGAGGGTCCAAGGTGATCTGAAAGGGCACGGAGGGAAGGAGGGACCCAGGGCAAGGACAAGCTCTGAGACCCTGGTGGACACCTGGCACCGATGTGGCCTGGCATGCTGGAGGGTGAGGGCAGAGCAGGAGTGGTGAGAGGGCAGATGTGATCTGATCTGCCCATTGAGACGAGCCAGGCACACCCATCCATCCCAGAGCCAGTTGCCCGCTTCCCACTGTAATGTTGGCATGTGCTTTGATGTCTTCACAGTGTGGCATTGCGTGGCCTGCAAGGCCATAGTGCGGAGAGAGTGGCCCAGCTTCCTTTGCCCAGGACTCATGGCACCTGAAACAGTGAGCCTCGAGTGAAGTTGCTTGGTGTTGGTGACCTGCAGGAGAAGGCCTGAGACCCAAGGTAAGCCTCCCATGCCTTGTCCCAGGTGCTCAGGATCCTGGGGTCTTGGTGGTGCTGCGAGGACATACCATCCCTGCTTCCCGGGCCTGTCTGCACCTGGAGCAGACTTAGGTCCTCAAGTTGCTTCCCATTTCCATGCAGAGACCCATTGCCACCTGCACAAAGACGGGGCATGGCTTGGTATTTCTCACACTCCCCAACACCCACCCTGTCCTGAGTACCCTGAAAATCCCTGTACCGGGGCACTCCAGCGTGCTTGGATCGATGATGATTTCCAGTCAAACATTCCTTGGAAAAGCTGAACAAAATGAGTGAAAACTCAGTACCGCCGCTCTCATCGAAACTGAGGTCCGGCACCTTGGCTCACCCAAGTCCTCTGGGAGTCAGACACAGGCCTGAGAACCACTCCGCTGCTCTTGCCCCCCTCCAGCAGTAGCCAGACTCTCTTGCCATGGGCTTGATCTTTCCCGAACTCTGCTAGCCATCAGGGGCATGGGGAAAAGAGAATATTTGGGGCGTGCTGGCAAGCAAGCAGCCATCCCCACTCTCCCAAGCCAGACTGACAGCTAGACATGGGACCCTGGACCTTGGGCTCTCTTGTAGGCACTCTAGAAATATGCTAGCTTGGGACACCCACCTGAAACAGGCGTGCTGACCTGTGTAGAAATCTGCACACTGGAGACCTTTGGTGGACTAGCTTGACCGGGGAGCGCTAAGGTCAGACTGCTGGCCTCCTGGTGGAGGAGACAGGTGTGAGAGTGCTTTTCTTCCACCCATGGTAGTGGAGCACCCGTCTTGGCTCAAGCCTATCTCAAAGCTAGGAAAGACACCTATTTTGCGGAGTGGTCTTCAGCAGGGTGTGATTCTTCCAGGAAGGCCTGTTTGGAGGCCGGCTAGGGATCCCTTCCTTGTAGGAATTGCACTCTGGGTCCCAGGCTGTAGATCAAGACTGCCTTGAGAGCTCTGATCATGGGCAGTGGAGGGTGCCAAAGCGAATTGGCTTGCAAGGGTGCATGCATTTCTGGTCACTGGAGACCTTGTGTGTTTCAACTTGTCTTGGGAGGTGCCAGGCTCTCTGGCTAGCCTTTGGCGTCCCACATAAGTTACGGTGTGTTGATGCAGTGTTCTCGCTTGCAGTCAAAAATGGCAGCGATCTTGAACACGGTCTGTCCCATGAAGACAGACTGACAGAGGGTGGCATCAATTCAGAGACAGGGTCAGAGACAGAGAGAGAAATCAGGAGAAAGAGAAAGAGACAAAAAAAGAGACAGAAGGAGGCAGAAAGAGAGTGAGAAAGGAGATCTGGTTGAGCCAGAGTGCCTGCCATTGCCTGCGGTGAAGTCCTCAGAGGAGACTTTAGGCGGTTTGACCTCGGGATCTCAGCATTTCTAGCAGGAGAAAGATGCAGATTTCGGGGATAGCGTTGCCCACCTGGTTGTCAGAGATGATTTGATGGGAGTCGGGAGGCTTGGGTTGGCTAGTGAGCATGGCCAGAGCTGCGTCCTCAGCAGCTTGAACTTAAGACAGCAAGTAGAGCTTGCCCTGTTTAATGACCCCAGTGCACAGTGTTAGAGGATTGAGGTGCTAAGAGTTGGCCCTGGTTTTTTTTTTCTTTTTTCGGGAAGAGTCTGCTTGCCTGCATTGCAGCTCCATGATGTGTAGGTCAGGCCGACACTGGTGGTTTGATTGCAGAGAGGGTCCAAGGTGATCTGAAAGGGCACGAGGGAAGGAGGGACCCAGGGCAAGGACAAGCTCTGAGACCCTGGTGGAAACCTGGCACCGATGTGGCCTGGCATGCTGGAGGGTGAGGGCAGAGCAGGAGTGGTGAGAGGGCAGATGTGATCTGATCTGCCCATTGAGACGAGCCAGGCCCACCCATCCATCCCAGAGCCAGTTGCCCGCTTCCCACTGTAATGTTGGCATGTGCTTTGATGTCTTCACAGTGTGGCATTGCATGGCCTGCAAGGCCATAGTGAGGAGAGAGTGGCCCAGCTTCCTTTACCCAGGACTCATGGCACCTGAAACAGTGAGCCTCGAGTGAAGTTGCTTGGTGTTGGTGACCTGCAGGAGAAGGCATGAGGCCCAAGGTAAGCCTCCCATGCCTTGTCCCAGGTGCTCAGGATCCTGGGGTCTTGGTGGTGCTGCGAGGACTTACCATCCCTGCTTCCCGGGCCTGTCCGCACCTGGAGCAGACTTAGGTCCTCAAGTTGCTTCCCATTTTCATGCAGAGACCCATTGCCACCTGCACAAAGACGGGGCATGTCTTGGTATTTCTTGCACTCCCCAACACCCACCCTGTCCTGAGTGCCCTGAAAATCCCTTTACCAGAGCACTCCAGCGTGCTTGGATGGATGATGATTTCCAGTCAAACATTCCTTGGAAAAGATGAACAAAATGAGTGAAAACTCAGTACCGCCGCTCTCATCCAAACTGAGGTCCGGCACCTTGGCTCACCCAAGTCCTCGGGGAGTCAGACACAGGCCTGAGAACCACTCCGCTGCTCCTGCCCCCCTCCAGCAGTAGCCAGACTCTCTTGCCATGGACTTGAACTTTCTCCCAATCTGCTAGCCATCAGGGGCATGGGGAAAAGAGAATATTTGGGGCGTGCTGGCAAGCAAGCAGCCATCCCCACTCTCCCAAGCCAGACTGACAGCTAGACATGGGACCCTGGACCTTGGCTCTCTTGTAGGCACTCTAGAAATATGCTAGCTTGGGACACCCACCTGAAACAGGCGTGCTGACCTGTGTAGAAATCTGCACGCTGTTGGCCTTTGGTGGACTAGCTTGACCGGGGAGCACTAAGGTCAGACTGCTGGCCTCCTGGTGGAGGAGACAGGTGTGAGAGTGCTTTTCTTCCACCCATGGTAGTGGAGCACCCGTCATGGCTCAAGCCTATCTCAAAACTAGGAAAGACACCTATTTTGCGGAGTGGTCTTCAGCAGGGTGTGATTCTTCCAGGAAGGCCTGTTTGGAGGCTGGCTAGGGATCCCTTCCTTGTAGGAATTGCACTCTGGGTCCGAGGCTGTAGATCAAGACTGCCTTGAGTGAATTGGCTTGAAAGGGTGCATGCATTTCTGGTCACTGGAGACCTTGTGTGTTGCAACTTGTCTTGGGAGGTGCCAGGCTCTCTGGCTAGCCCTTGGCGTCCCACATAAGTTACCATGTGTTGATGCAGTGTTCTCGCTTGCAGTCAAAAATGGCAGCGCTATTGAACACGGTCTGTCCCATGAAGACAAACTGAAAGAGGGTGGCATCAATCCAGAGACAGGGTCAGAGACAGAGAGAGAAATCAGGAGAAAGAGAAACAGACAGAAAAAGAGACAGAAGGAGGCAGAAAGAGAGTGAGAAAGGAGATCTGGTTGAGCCAGAGTGCCTGCCATTGCCTGTGGTGAAGTCCTCAGAGGAGACTTTAGGCGGTTTGACCTCGGGATCTCAGCATTTCTACCAGGAGAAAGATGCAGATTTCGGGGTTAGCGTTGCTGACCTGGTTGTCAGAGATGATTTGATGGGAGTCGGGAGGCTTGGGTTGGCTAGTGAGCATGGCCAGAGCTGCGTCCTCAGCAGCTTGAACTTGAGACAGCAAGTAGAGCTTGCCCTGTTTAATGACCCCAGTGCAGAGTGTTAGAGGATTGAGGTCCTAAGAGATGGCCTTGGGTTTTTTTTTTTTCTTTTTTCGGGAAGAGTCTGCTTGCCTGCATTGCAGCTCCATGATGTGTAGGTCAGGCCGACACTGGTGGTTTGATTGCAGAGAGGGTCCAAGGTGATCTGAAAGGGCACGGAGGGAAGGAGGGACCCAGGGCAAGGACAAGCTCTGAGACCCTGGTGGAAACCTGGCACCGATGTGGCCTGGCATGCTGGAGGGTGAGGGCAGAGCAGGAGTTGTGAGAGGGCAGATGTGATCTGATCTGCCCATTGAGACGAGCCAGGCCCACCCATCCATCCCAGAGCCAGTTGCCCGCTTCCCACTGTAATGTTGGCATGTGCTTTGATGTCTTCACAGTGTGGCATTGCGTGGCCTGCAAGGCCATAGTGCGGAGAGAGTGGCCCAGCTTCCTTTGCCCAGGACTCATGGCACCTGAAACAGTGAGCCTCGAGTGAAGTTGCTTGGTGTTGGTGACCTGCAGGAGAAGGCCTGAGGCCCAAGGTAAGCCTCCCATGCCTTGTCCCAGGTGCTCAGGATCCTGGGGTCTTGGTGGTGCTGCGAGGACTTACCATCCCTGCTTCCCGGGCCTGTCTGCACCTGGAGCAGACTTAGGTCCTCAAGTTGCTTCCCATTTCCATGCAGAGACCCGTTGCCACCTGCACAAAGACAGGGCATGTCTTGGTATTTCTCGTCCTCCCCAACACCCACCCTGTCCTGAGTGCCCTGAAAATCCCTGTACCATGGCACTCCAGCGTGCTTGGATCGATGATGATTTCCAGTCAAACATTCCTTGGAAAAGCTGAACAAAATGAGTGAAAACTCAGTACCGCCGCTCTCATCGAAACTGAGGTCCGGCACCTTGGCTCACCCAAGTCCTCTGGGAGTCAGACACAGGCCTGAGAACCACTCCGCTGCTCCTGCCCCCCTCCAGCAGTAGCCAGACTCTCTTGCCATGGGCTTGATCTTTCCCCCACTCTGCTAGCCATCAGGGGCATGGGGAAAAGAGAATATTTGGGGCGTGCTGGCAAGCAAGCAGCCATCCCCACTCTCCCAAGCCAGACTGACAGCTAGACATGGGACCCTGGACCTTGGGCTCTCTTGTAGGCACTCTAGAAATATGCTAGCTTGGGACACCCACCTGAAACAGGCATGCTGACCTGTGTAGAAATCTGCACACTGGAGACCTTTGGTGGACTAGCTTGACCGGGGAGCGCTAAGGTCAGACTGCTGGCCTCCTGGTGGAGGAGACAGGTGTGAGAGTGCTTTTCTTCCACCCATGGTAGTGGAGCACCCGTCTTGGCTCAAGCCTATCTCAAAGCTAGGAAAGACACCTATTTTGCGGAGTGGTCTTCAGCAGGGTGTGATTCTTCCAGGAAGGCCTGTTTGGAGGCCGGCTAGGGATCCCTTCCTTGTAGGAATTGCACTCTGGGTCCCAGGCTGTAGATCAAGACTGCCTTGAGAGCTCTGCTCATGGGCAGTGGAGGGTGCCAAAGCGAATTGGCTTGCAAGGGTGCATGCATTTCTGGTCACTGGAGACCTTGTGTGTTGCAACTTGTCTTGGGAGGTGCCAGGCTCTCTGGCTAGCCTTTGGCGTCCCACATAAGTTACGGTGTGTTGATGCAGTGTTCTCGCTTGCATTCAAAAATGGCAGTGCTCTTGAACACGGTCTGTCCCATGAAGACAGACTGACAGAGGGTGGCATCAATCCAGAGACAGGGGCAGAGACAGAGAGAGAAATCAGGAGAAAGAGAAAGAGACAAAAAAAGAGACAGAAGGAGGCAGAAAGAGAGTGAGAAAGGAGATCTGGTTGAGCCAGAGTGCCTGCCATTGCCTGTGGTGAAGTCCTCAGAAGAGACTTTAGGCGGTTTGACCTCGGGATCTCAGCATTTCTAGCAGGAGAAAGATGCAGATTTCGGGGTTAGCATTGCCGACCTGGTTGTCAGAGATGATTTGATGGGAGTCGGGAGGGTTGGGTTGGCTAGTGAGCATGGCCAGAGCTGCGTCCTCAGCAGCTTGAACTTGAGACTGCAAGTAGAGCTTGCCCTGTTTAATGACCCCAGTTCACAGTGTTAGAGGATTGAGGTGCTAAGAGTTGGCCCTGTTTTTTTTTTTCTTTTTTCGGGAAGAGTCTGCTTGCCTGCATTGCAGCTCCATGATGTGTAGGTCAGGCCGACACTGGTGGTTTGATTGCAGAGAGGGTCCAAGGTGATCTGAAAGGGCACGGAGGGAAGGAGGGACCCAGGGCAAGGACAAGCTCTGAGACCCTGGTGGAAACCTGGCACCGATGTGGCCTGGCATGCTGGAGGGTGAGGGCAGAGCAGGAGTTGTGAGAGGGCAGATGTGATCTGATCTGCCCATTGAGACGAGCCAGGCCCACCCATCCATCCCAGAGCCAGTTGCCCGCTTCCCACTGTAATGTTGGCATGTGCTTTGATGTCTTCACAGTGTGGCATTGCGTGGCCTGCAAAGCCATAGTGCGGAGAGAGTGGCCCAGCTTCCTTTGCCCAGGACTCATGGCACCTGAAACAGTGAGCCTCGAGTGAAGTTGCTTGGTGTTGGTGACCTGCAGGAGAAGGCCTGAGGCCCAAGGTAAGCCTCCCATGCCTTGTCCCAGGTGCTCAGGATCCTGGGGTCTTGGTGGTGCTGCGAGGACTTACCATCCCTGCTTCCCGGGCCTGTCTGCACCTGGAGCAGACTTAGGTCCTCAAGTTGCTTCCCATTTCCATGCAGAGACCCGTTGCCACCTGCACAAAGACAGGGCATGTCTTGGTATTTCTCGTACTCCCCAACACCCACCCTGTCCTGAGTGCCCTGAAAATCCCTGTACCAGGGCACTCCAGCGTGCTTGAATCGATGATGATTTCCAGTCAAACATTCCTTGGAAAAGCTGAACAAAATGAGTGAAAACTCAGTACCGCTGCTCTCATCGAAACTGAGGGCCGGCACCTTGGCTCACCCAAGTCCTCTGGGAGACAGACACAGGCCTGAGAACCACTCCGTTGCTCCTGCCCCCCTCCAGCAGTAGCCAGACTCTCTTGCCATGGGCTTGATCTTTCCCCCACTCTGCTAGCCATCAGGGGCATGGGGAAAAGAGAATATTTGGGGCGTGCTGGCAAGCAAGCAGCCATCCCCACTCTCCCAAGCCAGACTGACAGCTAGACATGGGACCCTGGACCTTGGGCTCTCTTGTAGGCACTCTAGAAATATGCTAGCTTGGGACACCCACCTGAAACAGGCGTGCTGACCTGTGTAGAAATCTGCACACTGGAGACCTTTGGTGGACTAGCTTGACCGGGGAGCGCTAAGGTCAGACTGCTGGCCTCCTGGTGGAGGAGACAGGTGTGAGAGTGCTTTTCTTCCACCCATGGTAGTGGAGCACCCGTCTTGGCTCAAGCCTATCTCAAAGCTAGGAAAGACACCTATTTTGCGGAGTGGTCTTCAGCAGGGTGTGATTCTTCCAGGAAGGCCTGTTTGGAGGCCGGCTAGGCATCCCTTCCTCGTAGGAATTGCACTCTGGGTCCCAGGCTGTAGATCAAGACTGCCTTGAGAGCTCTGCTCATGGGCAGTGGAGGGTGCCAAAGCGAATTGGCTTGCAAGGGTGCATGCATTTCTGGTCACTGGAGACCTTGTGTGTTGCAACTTGTCTTGGGAGGTGCCAGGCTCTCTGGCTAGACTTTGGCGTCCCACATAAGTTACGGTGTGTTGATGCAGTGTTCTCGCTTGCAGTCAAAAATGGCAGCGATCTTGAACACGGTCTGTCCCATGAAGACAGACTGACAGAGGGTGGCATCAATCCAGAGACAGGGTCAGAGACAGAGAGAGAAATCAGGAGAAAGAGAAAGAGACAAAAAAAGAGACAGAAGGAGGCAGAAAGAGAGTGAGAAAGGAGATCTGGTTGAGCCAGAGTGCCTGCCATTGCCTGTGGTGAAGTCCTCAGAGGAGACTTTAGGCGGTTTGACCTCGGGATCTCAGCATTTCTAGCAGGAGAAAGATGCAGATTTCGGGGTTAGCGTTGCCGACCTGGTTGTCAGAGATGATTTGATGGGAGTCAGGAGGCTTGGGTTGGCTAGTGAGCATGGCCAGAGCTGCGTCCTCAGCAGCTTGAACTTGAGACAGCAAGTAGAGCTTGCCCTGTTTAATGACCCCAGTTCACAATGTTAGAGGATTGAGGTGCTAAGAGATGGCCCTGGTTTTTTTTTTTCTTTTTTCGGGAAGAGTCTGCTTGCCTGCATTGCAGCTCCATGATGTGTAGGTCAGGCCGACACTGGTGGTTTGATTGCAGAGAGGGTCCAAGGTGATCTGAAAGGGCACTGAGGGAAGGAGAGACCCAGGGCAAGGACAAGCTCTGAGACCCTGGTGGAAACATGGCACCGATGTGGCCTGGCATGCTGGAGGGTGAGGGCAGAGCAGGAGTGGTGAGAGGGCAGATGTGATCTGATCTGCCCATTGAGACGAGCCAGGCCCACCCATCCATCCCAGAGCCAGTTGCCCGCTTCCCACTGTAATGTTGGCATGTGCTTTGATGTCTTCACAGTGTGGCATTCCGTGGCCTGCAAGGCCATAGTGAGGAGAGTGTGGCCCAGCTTCCTTTGCCCAGGACTCATGGCACCTGAAACTGTGAGCCTCGAGTGAAGTTGCTTGGTGTTGGTGACCTGCAGGAGAAGGCCTGAGGCCCAAGGTAAGCCTCCCACGCCTTGTCCCAGGTGCTCAGGATCCTGGGGTCTTGGTGGTGCTGCGAGGTCTTACCATCCCTGCTTCCCGGGCCTGTCTGCACCTGGAGCAGACTTAGGTCCTCAAGTTGCTTCCCATTTCCATGCAGAGACCCGTTGCCACCTGCACAAAGACGGGGCATGTCTTGGTATTTCTCGCACTCCCCAACACCCACCCTGTCCTGAGTGCCCTGAAAATCCCTGTACCAGGGCACTCCAGCGTGCTTGGATCGATGATGATTTCCAGTCAAACATTCCTTGGAAAAGCTGAACAAAATGAGTGAAAACTCAGTACCGCCGCTCTCATCGAAACTGAGGGCCGGCACCTTGGCTCATCCAAGTCCTCTGGGAATCAGACACAGGCCTGAGAACCACTCCGCTGCGCCTGCCCCCCTCCAGCAGTAGCCAGACTCTCTTGCCATGGGCTTGATCTTTCCCCCACTCTGCTAGCCATCAGGGGCATGGGGAAAAGAGAATATTTGGGGCGTGCTGGCAAGCAAGCAGCCATCCCCACTATCCCAAGCCAGACTGACAGCTAGACATGGGACCCTGGACCTTGGGCTCTCTTGTAGGCACTCTAGAAATATGCTAGCTTGGGACACCCACCTGAAATAGGCATGCTGACCTGTGTAGAAATCTGCACGCTGGAGGCCTTTGGTGGACTAGGTTGACCGGGGAGCGCTAAGGTCAGACTGCTGGCCTCCTGGTGGAGGAGACAGGTGTGAGAGTGCTTTTCTTCCACCCATGTGAGTGGAGCACCCGTCTTGGCTCAAGCCTATCTCAAACCTAGGAGAGACACCTATTTTGCGGAGTGGTCTTCAGCAGGGTGTGATTCTTCCAGGAAGGCCTGTTTGGAGGCCGGCTAGGGATCCCTTCCTCGTAGGAATTGCACTCTGGGTCCCAGGCTGTAGATCAAGACTGCCTTGAGAGCTCTGCTCATGGGCAGTGGAGGGTGCCCAAGAGACTTGGCTTGCAAGGGTGCATGCATTTCTGGTCACTGGAGACCTTGTGTGTTGCAACTTGTCTTGGGAGGTGCCAGGCTCTCTGGCTAGCCTTTGGCGTCCCACATAAGTTACGGTGTGTTGATGCAGTGTTCTCGCTTGCAGTCAAAAATGGCAGCGATCTTGAACACGGTCTGTCCCATGAAGACAGACTGACAGAGGGTGGCATCAATTCAGAGACAGGGTCAGAGACAGAGAGAGAAATCAGGAGAAAGAGAAAGAGACAAAAAAAGAGACAGAAGGAGGCAGAAAGAGAGTGAGAAAGGAGATCTGGTTGAGCCAGAGTGCCTGCCATTGCCTGTGGTGAAGTCCTCAGAGGAGACTTTAGGCGGTTTGACCTCGGGATCTCAGCATTTCTACCAGGAGAAAGATGCAGATTTCGGGGATAACGTTGCCCACCTGGTTGTCAGAGATGATTTGATGGGAGTCGGGAGGCTTGGGTTGGCTAGTGAGCATGGCCAGAGCTGCGTCCTCAGCAGCTTGAACTTGAGACAGCAAGTAGAGCTTGCCCTGTTCAATGACCCCAGTGCACAGTGTTAGAGGATTGAGGTGCTAAGAGTTGGCCCTGGTTTTTTTCTTTCTTTTTTCGGGAAGAGTCTGCTTGCCTGCATTGCAGCTCCATGATGTGTAGGTCAGGCCGACACTGGTGGTTTGATTGCAGAGAGGGTCCAAGGTGATCTGAAAGGGCACTGAGGGAAGGAGAGACCCAGGGCAAGGACAAGCTCTGAGACCCTGGTGGAATCATGGCACCGATGTGGCCTGGCATGCTGGAGGGTCAGGGCAGAGCAGGAGTGGTGAGAGGGCAGATGTGATCTGATCTGCCCATTGAGACGAGCCAGGCCCACCCATCCATCCCAGAGCCAGTTGCCCGCTTCCCACTGTAATGTTGGCATGTGCTTTGATGTCTTCACAGTGTGGCATTGCGTGGCCTGCAAGGCCATAGTGAGGAGAGTGTGGCCCAGCTTCCTTTGCCCAGGACTCATGGCACCTGAAACTGTGAGCCTCGAGTGAAGTTGCTTGGTGTTGGTGACCTGCAGGAGAAGGCCTGAGGCCCAAGGTAAGCCTCCCACGCCTTGTCCCAGGTGCTCAGGATCCTGGGGTCTTGGTGGTGCTGCGAGGTCTTACCATCCCTGCTTCCCGGGCCTGTCTGCACCTGGAGCAGACTTAGGTCCTCAAGTTGCTTCCCATTTCCATGCAGAGACCCGTTGCCACCTGCACAAAGACGGGGCATGTCTTGGTATTTCTCGCACTCCCCAACACCCACCCTGTCCTGAGTGCCCTGAAAATCCCTGTACCAGGGCACTCCAGCGTGCTTGGATCGATGATGATTTCCAGTCAAACATTCCTTGGAAAAGCTGAACAAAATGAGTGAAAACTCAGTACCGCCGCTCTCATCGAAACTGAGGGCCGGCACCTTGGCTCATCCAAGTCCTCTGGGAATCAGACACAGGCCTGAGAACCACTCCGCTGCGCCTGCCCCCCTCCAGCAGTAGCCAGACTCTCTTGCCATGGGCTTGATCTTTCCCCCACTCTGCTAGCCATCAGGGGCATGGGGAAAAGAGAATATTTGGGGCGTGCTGGCAAGCAAGCAGCCATCCCCACTATCCCAAGCCAGACTGACAGCTAGACATGGGACCCTGGACCTTGGGCTCTCTTGTAGGCACTCTAGAAATATGCTAGCTTGGGACACCCACCTGAAATAGGCATGCTGACCTGTGTAGAAATCTGCACGCTGGAGGCCTTTGGTGGACTAGGTTGACCAGGGAGCGCTAAGGTCAGACTGCTGGCCTCCTGGTGGAGGAGACAGGTGTGAGAGTGCTTTTCTTCCACCCATGTGAGTGGAGCACCCGTCTTGGCTCAAGCCTATCTCAAACCTAGGAGAGACACCTATTTTGCGGAGTGGTCTTCAGCAGGGTGTGATTCTTCCAGGAAGGCCTGTTTGGAGGCCGGCTAGGGATCCCTTCCTCGTAGGAATTGCACTCTGGGTCCCAGGCTGTAGATCAAGACTGCCTTGAGAGCTCTGCTCATGGGCAGTGGAGGGTGCCCAAGAGACTTGGCTTGCAAGGGTGCATGCATTTCTGGTCACTGGAGACCTTGTGTGTTGCAACTTGTCTTGGGAGGTGCCAGGCTCTCTGGCTAGCCTTTGGTGTCCCACATAAGTTATGGTGTGTTGATGCAGTGTTCTCGCTTACATTCAAAAATGGCAGCGCTCTTGAACACGGTCTGTCCCATGAAGACAGACTGACAGAGGGTGGCATCAATCCAGAGACAGGGGCAGAGACAGAGACAGAAATCAGGAGAAAGAGAAAGAGACAAAAAAAGAGACAGAAGGAGGCAGAAAGAGAGTGAGAAAGGAGATCTGGTTGAGCCAGAGTGCATGCCATTGCCTGTGGTGAAGTCCTCAGAGGAGACTTTAGGCGGTTTGACCTCGGGATCTCAGCATTTCTAGCAGGAGAAAGATGCAGATTTCGGGGATAGCGTTGCCCATCTGGTTGTCAGAGATGATTTGATGGGAGTCGCGAGGGTTGGGTTGGCTAGTGAGCATGGCCAGAGCTGCGTCCTCAGCAGCTTGAACTTGAGACAGCAAGTAGAGCTTGCCCTGTTTAATGACCCCAGTGCACAGTGTTAGAGGATTGAGGTGCTAAGAGTTGGCCCTGGTTTTTTTTTTCTTTTTTCGGGAAGAGTCTGCTTGCCTGCATTGCAGCTCCATGATGTGTAGGTCAGGCCGACACTGGTGGTTTGATTGCAGAGAGGGTCCAAGGTGATCTGAAAGGGCACGGAGGGAAGGAGGGACCCAGGGCAAGGACAAGCTCTGAGACCCTGGTGGAAACCTGGCACCGATGTGGCCTGGCATGCTGGAGGGTGAGGGCAGAGCAGGAGTGGTGAGAGGGCAGATGTGATCTGATCTGCCCATTGAGACGAGCCAGGCCCACCCATCCATCCCAGAGCCAGTTGCCCGCTTCCCACTGTAATGTTGGCATGTGCTTTGATGTCTTCACAGTGTGGCATTGCGTGGCCTGTAAGGCCATAGTGAGGAGAGAGTGGCCCATCTTCCTTTGCCCAGGACTCATGGCACCTGAAACAGTGAGCCTCGAGTGAAGTTGCTTGGTGTTGGTGACCTGCAGGAGAAGGCCTGAGGCCCAAGGTAAGCCTCCCATGCCTTGTCCCAGGTGCTCAGGATCCTGGGGTCTTGGTGGTGCTGCGAGGTCTTACCATCCCTGCTTCCCGGGCCTGTCTGCACCTGGAGCAGACTTAGGTCCTCAAGTTGCTTCCCATTTCCATGCAGAGACCCGTTGCCACCTGCACAAAGACGGGGCATGTCTTGGTATTTCTCGCACTCCCCAACACCCACCCTGTCCTGAGTGCCCTGAAAATCCCTGTCCCGGGGCACTCCAGCGTGCTTGGATCGATGATGATTTCCAGTCAAACATTCCTTGGAAAAGCTGAACAAAATGAGTGAAAACTCAGTACCGCCGCTCTCATCGAAACTGAGGTCCGGCACCTTGGCTCACCCAAGTCCTCTGGGAGTCAGACACAGGCCTGAGAACCACTCCGCTGCTCCTGCCCCCCTCCAGCAGTAGCCAGACTCTCTTGCCATGGGCTTGATCTTTCCCCCACTCTGCTAGCCATCAGGGGCATGGGGAAAAGAGAATATTTGGGGCGTGCTGGCAAGCAAGCAGCCATCCCCACTCTCCCAAGCCAGACTGACAGCTAGACATGGGACCCTGGACCTTGGGCTCTCTTGTAGGCACTCTAGAAATATGCTAGCTTGGGACACCCACCTGAAACAGGCGTGCTGACCTGTGTAGAAATCTGCACGCTGGAGGCCTTTGGTGGACTAGGTTGACCGGGGAGCGCTAAGGTCAGACTGCTGGCCTCCTGGTGGAGGAGACAGGTGTGAGAGTGCTTTTCTTCCACCCATGGTAGTGGAGCACCCGTCTTGGCTCAAGCCTATCTCAAAGCTAGGGGAGACACCTATTTTGCGGAGTGGTCTTCAGCAGGGTGTGATTCTTCCAGGAAGGCCTGTTTGGAGGCCGGCTAGGGATCCCTTCCTCATAGGAATTGCACTCTGGGTCCCAGGCTGTAGATCAAGACTGCCTTGAGAGCTCTGCTCATGGGCAGTGGAGGGTGCCCAAGAGACTTGGCTTGCAAGGGTGCATGCATTTCTGGTCACTGGAGACCTTGTGTGTTGCAACTTGTCTTGGGAGGTGCCAGGCTCTCTGGCTAGCCTTTGGCGTCCCACATAAGTTACGGTGTGTTGATGCAGTGTTCTCGCTTGCATTCAAAAATGGCAGCGCTCTTGAACACGGTCTGTCCCATGAAGACAGACTGACAGAGGGTGGCATCAATCCAGAGACAGGGGCAGAGACAGAGAGAGATCAGGAGAAAGAGAAAGAGACAAAAAAAGAGACAGAAGGAGGCAGAAAGAGAGTGAGAAAGGAGATCTGGTTGAGCCAGAGTGCCTGCCATTGCCTGTGGTGAAGTCCTCAGAGGAGACTTTAGGCGGTTTGACCTCGGGATCTCAGCATTTCTAGCAGGAGAAAGATGCAGATTTCGGGGTTAGCGTTGCCGACCTGGTTGTCAGAGATGATTTGATGGGAGTCGGGAGGGTTGGGTTGGCTAGTGAGCATGGCCAGAGCTGCGTCCTCAGCAGCTTGAACTTGAGACTGCAAGTAGAGCTTGCCCTGTTTAATGACCCCAGTGCACAGTGTTAGAGGATTGAGGTGCTAAGAGTTGGCCCTGGTTTTTTTTTTCTTTTTTCGGGAAGAGTCTGCTTGCCTGCATTGCAGCTCCATGATGTGTAGGTCAGGCCGACACTGGTGGTTTGATTGCAGAGAGGGTCCAAGGTGATCTGAAAGGGCACGGAGGGAAGGAGAGACCCAGGGCAAGGACAAGCTCTGAGACCCTGGTGGAAACCTGGCACCGATGTGGCCTGGCATGCTGGAGGGTGAGGGCAGAGCAGGAGTGGTGAGAGGGCAGATGTGATCTGATCTGCCCATTGAGACGAGCCAGGCCCACCCATCCATCCCAGAGCCAGTTGCCCGCTTCCCACTGTAATGTTGGCATGTGCTTTGATGTCTTCACAGTGTGGCATTGCGTGGCCTGCAAGGCCATAGTGCGGAGAGAGTGGCCCAGCTTCCTTTGCCCAGGACTCATGGCACCTGAAACAGTGAGCCTCGAGTGAAGTTGCTTGGTGTTGGTGACCTGCAGGAGAAGGCCTGAGGCCCAAGGTAAGCCTCCCATGCCTTGTCCCAGGTGCTCAGGATCCTGGGGTCTTGGTGGTGCTGCGAGGTCTTACCATCCCTGCTTCCCGGGCCTGTCTGCACCTGGAGCAGACTTAGGTCCTCAAGTTGCTTCCCATTTCCATGCAGAGACCCGTTGCCACCTGCACAAAGACGGGGCATGTCTTGGTATTTCTCGCACTCCCCAACACCCACCCTGTCCTGAGTGCCCTGAAAATCCCTGTCCCGGGGCACTCCAGCGTGCTTGGATCGATGATGATTTCCAGTCAAACATTCCTTGGAAAAGCTGAACAAAATGAGTGAAAACTCAGTACCGCCGCTCTCATCGAAACTGAGGGCCGGCACCTTGGCTCACCCAAGTCCTCTGGGAGTCAGACACAGGCCTGAGAACCACTCCGCTGCTCCTGCCCCCCTCCAGCAGTAGCCAGACTCTCTTGCCATGGGCTTGATCTTTCCCCCACTCTGCTAGCCATCAGGGGCATGGGGAAAAGAGAATATTTGGGGCGTGCTGGCAAGCAAGCAGCCATCCCCACTCTCCCAAGCCAGACTGACAGCTAGACATGGGACCCTGGACCTTGGGCTCTCTTGTAGGCACTCTAGAAATATGCTAGCTTGGGACACCCACCTGAAACAGGCGTGCTGACCTGTGTAGAAATCTGCACGCTGGAGGCCTTTGGTGGACTAGGTTGACCAGGGAGCGCTAAGGTCAGACTGCTGGCCTCCTGGTGGAGGAGACAGGTGTGAGAGTGCTTTTCTTCCACCCATGTGAGTGGAGCACCCGTCTTGGCTCAAGCCTATCTCAAACCTAGGAGAGACACCTATTTTGCGGAGTGGTCTTCAGCAGGGTGTGATTCTTCCAGGAAGGCCTGTTTGGAGGCCGGCTAGGGATCCCTTCCTCGTAGGAATTGCACTCTGGGTCCCAGGCTGTAGATCAAGACTGCCTTGAGAGCTCTGCTCATGGGCAGTGGAGGGTGCCCAAGAGACTTGGCTTGCAAGGGTGCATGCATTTCTGGTCACTGGAGACCTTGTGTGTTGCAACTTGTCTTGGGAGGTGCCAGGCTCTCTGGCTAGCCTTTGGTGTCCCACATAAGTTATGGTGTGTTGATGCAGTGTTCTCGCTTACATTCAAAAATGGCAGCGCTCTTGAACACGGTCTGTCCCATGAAGACAGACTGACAGAGGGTGGCATCAATCCAGAGACAGGGGCAGAGACAGAGACAGAAATCAGGAGAAAGAGAAAGAGACAAAAAAAGAGACAGAAGGAGGCAGAAAGAGAGTGAGAAAGGAGATCTGGTTGAGCCAGAGTGCATGCCATTGCCTGTGGTGAAGTCCTCAGAGGAGACTTTAGGCGGTTTGACCTCGGGATCTCAGCATTTCTAGCAGGAGAAAGATGCAGATTTCGGGGATAGCGTTGCCCATCTGGTTGTCAGAGATGATTTGATGGGAGTCGCGAGGGTTGGGTTGGCTAGTGAGCATGGCCAGAGCTGCGTCCTCAGCAGCTTGAACTTGAGACAGCAAGTAGAGCTTGCCCTGTTTAATGACCCCAGTGCACAGTGTTAGAGGATTGAGGTGCTAAGAGTTGGCCCTGGTTTTTTTTTTCTTTTTTCGGGAAGAGTCTGCTTGCCTGCATTGCAGCTCCATGATGTGTAGGTCAGGCCGACACTGGTGGTTTGATTGCAGAGAGGGTCCAAGGTGATCTGAAAGGGCACGGAGGGAAGGAGAGACCCAGGGCAAGGACAAGCTCTGAGACCCTGGTGGAAACCTGGCACCGATGTGGCCTGGCATGCTGGAGGGTGAGGGCAGAGCAGGAGTGGTGAGAGGGCAGATGTGATCTGATCTGCCCATTGAGACGAGCCAGGCCCACCCATCCATCCCAGAGCCAGTTGCCCGCTTCCCACTGTAATGTTGGCATGTGCTTTGATGTCTTCACAGTGTGGCATTGCGTGGCCTGTAAGGCCATAGTGAGGAGAGAGTGGCCCATCTTCCTTTGCCCAGGACTCATGGCACCTGAAACAGTGAGCCTCGAGTGAAGTTGCTTGGTGTTGGTGACCTGCAGGAGAAGGCCTGAGGCCCAAGGTAAGCCTCCCATGCCTTGTCCCAGGTGCTCAGGATCCTGGGGTCTTGGTGGTGCTGCGAGGTCTTACCATCCCTGCTTCCCGGGCCTGTCTGCACCTGGAGCAGACTTAGGTCCTCAAGTTGCTTCCCATTTCCATGCAGAGACCCGTTGCCACCTGCACAAAGACGGGGCATGTCTTGGTATTTCTCGCACTCCCCAACACCCACCCTGTCCTGAGTGCCCTGAAAATCCCTGTCCCGGGGCACTCCAGCGTGCTTGGATCGATGATGATTTCCAGTCAAACATTCCTTGGAAAAGCTGAACAAAATGAGTGAAAACTCAGTACCGCCGCTCTCATCGAAACTGAGGTCCGGCACCTTGGCTCACCCAAGTCCTCTGGGAGTCAGACACAGGCCTGAGAACCACTCCGCTGCTCCTGCCCCCCTCCAGCAGTAGCCAGACTCTCTTGCCATGGGCTTGATCTTTCCCCCACTCTGCTAGCCATCAGGGGCATGGGGAAAAGAGAATATTTGGGGCGTGCTGGCAAGCAAGCAGCCATCCCCACTCTCCCAAGCCAGACTGACAGCTAGACATGGGACCCTGGACCTTGGGCTCTCTTGTAGGCACTCTAGAAATATGCTAGCTTGGGACACCCACCTGAAACAGGCGTGCTGACCTGTGTAGAAATCTGCACGCTGGAGGCCTTTGGTGGACTAGGTTGACCGGGGAGCGCTAAGGTCAGACTGCTGGCCTCCTGGTGGAGGAGACAGGTGTGAGAGTGCTTTTCTTCCACCCATGGTAGTGGAGCACCCGTCTTGGCTCAAGCCTATCTCAAAGCTAGGGGAGACACCTATTTTGCGGAGTGGTCTTCAGCAGGGTGTGATTCTTCCAGGAAGGCCTGTTTGGAGGCCGGCTAGGGATCCCTTCCTCATAGGAATTGCACTCTGGGTCCCAGGCTGTAGATCAAGACTGCCTTGAGAGCTCTGCTCATGGGCAGTGGAGGGTGCCCAAGAGACTTGGCTTGCAAGGGTGCATGCATTTCTGGTCACTGGAGACCTTGTGTGTTGCAACTTGTCTTGGGAGGTGCCAGGCTCTCTGGCTAGCCTTTGGCGTCCCACATAAGTTACGGTGTGTTGATGCAGTGTTCTCGCTTGCATTCAAAAATGGCAGCGCTCTTGAACACGGTCTGTCCCATGAAGACAGACTGACAGAGGGTGGCATCAATCCAGAGACAGGGGCAGAGACAGAGAGAGATCAGGAGAAAGAGAAAGAGACAAAAAAAGAGACAGAAGGAGGCAGAAAGAGAGTGAGAAAGGAGATCTGGTTGAGCCAGAGTGCCTGCCATTGCCTGTGGTGAAGTCCTCAGAGGAGACTTTAGGCGGTTTGACCTCGGGATCTCAGCATTTCTAGCAGGAGAAAGATGCAGATTTCGGGGTTAGCGTTGCCGACCTGGTTGTCAGAGATGATTTGATGGGAGTCGGGAGGGTTGGGTTGGCTAGTGAGCATGGCCAGAGCTGCGTCCTCAGCAGCTTGAACTTGAGACTGCAAGTAGAGCTTGCCCTGTTTAATGACCCCAGTGCACAGTGTTAGAGGATTGAGGTGCTAAGAGTTGGCCCTGGTTTTTTTTTTCTTTTTTCGGGAAGAGTCTGCTTGCCTGCATTGCAGCTCCATGATGTGTAGGTCAGGCCGACACTGGTGGTTTGATTGCAGAGAGGGTCCAAGGTGATCTGAAAGGGCACGGAGGGAAGGAGAGACCCAGGGCAAGGACAAGCTCTGAGACCCTGGTGGAAACCTGGCACCGATGTGGCCTGGCATGCTGGAGGGTGAGGGCAGAGCAGGAGTGGTGAGAGGGCAGATGTGATCTGATCTGCCCATTGAGACGAGCCAGGCCCACCCATCCATCCCAGAGCCAGTTGCCCGCTTCCCACTGTAATGTTGGCATGTGCTTTGATGTCTTCACAGTGTGGCATTGCGTGGCCTGCAAGGCCATAGTGCGGAGAGAGTGGCCCAGCTTCCTTTGCCCAGGACTCATGGCACCTGAAACAGTGAGCCTCGAGTGAAGTTGCTTGGTGTTGGTGACCTGCAGGAGAAGGCCTGAGGCCCAAGGTAAGCCTCCCATGCCTTGTCCCAGGTGCTCAGGATCCTGGGGTCTTGGTGGTGCTGCGAGGTCTTACCATCCCTGCTTCCCGGGCCTGTCTGCACCTGGAGCAGACTTAGGTCCTCAAGTTGCTTCCCATTTCCATGCAGAGACCCGTTGCCACCTGCACAAAGACGGGGCATGTCTTGGTATTTCTCGCACTCCCCAACACCCACCCTGTCCTGAGTGCCCTGAAAATCCCTGTCCCGGGGCACTCCAGCGTGCTTGGATCGATGATGATTTCCAGTCAAACATTCCTTGGAAAAGCTGAACAAAATGAGTGAAAACTCAGTACCGCCGCTCTCATCGAAACTGAGGGCCGGCACCTTGGCTCACCCAAGTCCTCTGGGAGTCAGACACAGGCCTGAGAACCACTCCGCTGCTCCTGCCCCCCTCCAGCAGTAGCCAGACTCTCTTGCCATGGGCTTGATCTTTCCCCCACTCTGCTAGCCATCAGGGGCATGGGGAAAAGAGAATATTTGGGGCGTGCTGGCAAGCAAGCAGCCATCCCCACTCTCCCAAGCCAGACTGACAGCTAGACATGGGACCCTGGACCTTGGGCTCTCTTGTAGGCACTCTAGAAATATGCTAGCTTGGGACACCCACCTGAAACAGGCGTGCTGACCTGTGTAGAAATCTGCACGCTGGAGGCCTTTGGTGGACTAGGTTGACCGGGGAGTGCTAAGGTCAGACTGCTGGCCTCCTGGTGGAGGAGACAGGTGTGAGAGTGCTTTTCTTCCACCCATGGTAGTGGAGCACCCGTCTTGGCTCAAGCCTATCTCAAAGCTAGGGGAGACACCTATTTTGCGGAGTGGTCTTCAGCAGGGTGTGATTCTTCCAGGAAGGCCTGTTTGGAGGCCGGCTAGGGATCCCTTCCTCATAGGAATTGCACTCTGGGTCCCAGGCTGTAGATCAAGACTGCCTTGAGAGCTCTGCTCATGGGCAGTGGAGGGTGCCCAAGAGACTTGGCTTGCAAGGGTGCATGCATTTCTGGTCACTGGAGACCTTGTGTGTTGCAACTTGTCTTGGGAGGTGCCAGGCTCTCTGGCTAGACTTTGGCGTCCCACATAAGTTACGGTGTGTTGATGCAGTGTTCTCGCTTGCATTCAAAAATGGCAGCGCTCTTGAACACGGTCTGTCCCATGAAGACAGACTGACAGAGGGTGGCATCAATCCAGAGACAGGGGCAGAGACAGAGAGAGATCAGGAGAAAGAGAAAGAGACAAAAAAAGAGACAGAAGGAGGCAGAAAGAGAGTGAGAAAGGAGATCTGGTTGAGCCAGAGTGCCTGCCATTGCCTGTGGTGAAGTCCTCAGAGGAGACTTTAGGCGGTTTGACCTCGGGATCTCAGCATTTCTAGCAGGAGAAAGATACAGATTTCGGGGTTAGCGTTGCCGACCTGGTTGTCAGAGATGATTTGATGGGAGTCGGGAGGGTTGGGTTGGCTAGTGAGCATGGCCAGAGCTGCGTCCTCAGCAGCTTGAACTTGAGACTGCAAGTAGAGCTTGCCCTGTTTAATGACCCCAGTGCACAGTGTTAGAGGATTGAGGTGCTAAGAGTTGGCCCTGGTTTTTTTTTTCTTTTTTCGTGAAGAGTCTGCTTGCCTGCATTGCAGCTCCATGATGTGTAGGTCAGGCCGACACTGGTGGTTTGATTGCAGAGAGGGTCCAAGGTGATCTGAAAGGGCACGGAGGGAAGGAGGGACCCAGGGCAAGGACAAGCTCTGAGACCCTGGTGGAAACCTGGCACCGATGTGGCCTGGCATGCTGGAGGGTGAGGGCAGAGCAGGAGTGGTGAGAGGGCAGATGTGATCTGATCTGCCCATTGAGACGAGCCAGGCCCACCCATCCATCCCAGAGCCAGTTGCCCGCTTCCCACTGTAATGTTGGCATGTGCTTTGATGTCTTCACAGTGTGGCATTGCGTGGCCTGCAAGGCCATAGTGCGGAGAGAGTGGCCCAGCTTCCTTTGCCCAGGACTCATGGCACCTGAAACAGTGAGCCTCGAGTGAAGTTGCTTGGTGTTGGTGACCTGCAGGAGAAGGCCTGAGGCCCAAGGTAAGCCTCCCATGCCTTGTCCCAGGTGCTCAGGATCCTGGGGTCTTGGTGGTGCTGCGAGGACTTACCATCCCTGCTTCCCGGGCCTGTCTGCACCTGGAGCAGACTTAGGTCCTCAAGTTGCTTCCCATTTCCATGCAGAGACCCGTTGCCACCTGCACAAAGACGGGGCATGTCTTGGTATTTCTCCCACTCCCCAACACCCACCCTGTCCTGAGTGCCCTGAAAATCCCTGTACCAGGGCACTCCAGCGTGCTTGGATCGATGATGATTTCCAGTCAAACATTCCTTGGAAAAGCTGAACAAAATGAGTGAAAACTCAGTACCGCCGCTCTCATCGAAACTGAGGGCCGGCACCTTGGCTCACCCAAGTCCTCTGGGAGTCAGACACAGGCCTGAGAACCACTCCGCTGCTCCTGCCCCCCTCCAGCAGTAGCCAGACTCTCTTGCCATGGGCTTGATCTTTCCCCCACTCTGCTAGCCATCAGGGGCATGGGGAAAAGAGAATATTTGGGGCGTGCTGGCAAGCAAGCAGCCATCCCCACTCTCCCAAGCCAGACTGACAGCTAGACATGGGACCCTGGACCTTGGGCTCTCTTGTAGGCACTCTAGAAATATGCTAGCTTGGGACACCCACCTGAAACAGGCGTGCTGACCTGTGTAGAAATCTGCACGCTGGAGGCCTTTGGTGGACTAGGTTGACCAGGGAGCGCTAAGGTCAGACTGCTGGCCTCCTGGTGGAGGAGACAGGTGTGAGAGTGCTTTTCTTCCACCCATGGTAGTGGAGCACCCGTCTTGGCTCAAGCCTATCTCAAAGCTAGGGGAGACACCTATTTTGCGGAGTGGTCTTCAGCAGGGTGTGATTCTTCCAGGAAGGCCTGTTTGGAGGCCGGCTAGGGATCCCTTCCTCATAGGAATTGCACTCTGGGTCCCAGGCTGTAGATCAAGACTGCCTTGAGAGCTCTGCTCATGGGCAGTGGAGGGTGCCCAAGAGACTTGGCTTGCAAGGGTGCATGCATTTCTGGTCACTGGAGACCTTGTGTGTTGCAACTTGTCTTGGGAGGTGCCAGGCTCTCTGGCTAGACTTTGGCGTCCCACATAAGTTACGGTGTGTTGATGCAGTGTTCTCGCTTGCATTCAAAAATGGCAGCGCTCTTGAACACGGTCTGTCCCATGAAGACAGACTGACAGAGGGTGGCATCAATTCAGAGACAGGGGCAGAGACAGAGAGAGATCAGGAGAAAGAGAAAGAGACAAAAAAAGAGACAGAAGGAGGCAGAAAGAGAGTGAGAAAGGAGATCTGGTTGAGCCAGAGTGCCTGCCATTGCCTGTGGTGAAGTCCTCAGAGGAGACTTTAGGCGGTTTGACCTCGGGATCTCAGCATTTCTAGCAGGAGAAAGATGCAGATTTCGGGGTTAGCGTTGCCGACCTGGTTGTCAGAGATGATTTGATTGGAGTCGGGAGGGTTGGGTTGGCTAGTGAGCATGGCCAGAGCTGCGTCCTCAGCAGCTTGAACTTGAGACTGCAAGTAGAGCTTGCCCTGTTTAATGACCCCAGTGCACAGTGTTAGAGGATTGAGGTGCTAAGAGTTGGCCCTGGTTTTTTTTTTTCTTTTTTCGGGAAGAGTCTGCTTGCCTGCATTGCAGCTCCATGATGTGTAGGTCAGGCCGACACTGGTGGTTTGATTGCAGAGAGGGTCCAAGGTGATCAGAAAGGGCACGGAGGGAAGGAGGGACCCAGGGCAAGGACAAGCTCTGAGACCCTGGTGGAAAACAGGCACCGATGTGGCCTGGCATGCTGGAGGGTCAGGGCAGAGCAGGAGTGTTGAGAGGGCAGATGTGATCTGATCTGCCCATTGAGACGAGCCAGGCCCACCCATCCATCCCAGAGCCAGTTGCCCGCTTCCCACTGTAATGTTGGCATGTGCTTTGATGTCTTCACAGTGTGGCATTGCGTGGCCTGCAAGGCCATAGTGCGGAGAGAGTGGACCAGCTTCCTTTGCCCAGGACTCATGGCACCTGAAACAGTGAGCCTCGAGTGAAGTTGCTTGGTGTTGGTGACCTGCAGGAGAAGGCCTGAGGCCCAAGGTAAGCCTCCCATGCCTTGTCCCAGGTGCTCAGGATCCTGGGGTCTTGGTGGTGCTGCGAGGACTTACCATCCCTGCTTCCCGGGCCTGTCTGCACCTGGAGCAGACTTAGGTCCTCAAGTTGCTTCCCATTTCCATGCAGAGACCCGTTGCCACCTGCACAAAGACGGGGCATGTCTTGGTATTTCTCGCACTCCCCAACACCCACCCTGTCCTGAGTGCCCTGAAAATCCCTGTACCGGGGCACTCCAGCGTGCTTGGATCGATGATGATTTCCAGTCAAACATTCCTTGGAAAAGCTGAACAAAATGAGTGAAAACTCAGTACCGCCGCTCTCATCGAAACTGAGGTCCGGCACCTTGGCTCACCCAAGTCCTCTGGGAGTCAGACACAGGCCTGAGAACCACTCCGCTGCTCCTGCCCCCCTCCAGCAGTAGCCAGACTCTCTTGCCATGGGCTTGATCTTTCCCCCACTCTGCTAGCCATCAGGGGCATGGGGAAAAGAGAATATTTGGGGCGTGCTGGCAAGCAAGCAGCCATCCCCACTCTCCCAAGCCAGACTGACAGCTAGACATGGGACCCTGGACCTTGGGCTCTCTTGTAGGCACTCTAGAAATATGCTAGCTTGGGACACCCACCTGAAACAGGCGTGCTGACCTGTGTAGAAATCTGCACACTGGAGACCTTTGGTGGACTAGCTTGACCGGGGAGCGCTAAGGTCAGACTGCTGGCCTCCTGGTGGAGGAGACAGGTGTGAGAGTGCTTTTCTTCCACCCATGGTAGTGGAGCACCCGTCTTGGCTCAAGCCTATCTCAAAGCTAGGAAAGACACCTATTTTGCGGAGTGGTCTTCAGCAGGGTGTGATTCTTCCAGGAAGGCCTGTTTGGAGGCCGGCTAGGGATCCCTTCCTCATAGGAATTGCACTCTGGGTCCCAGGCTGTAGATCAAGACTGCCTTGAGAGCTCTGCTCATGGGCAGTGGAGGGTGCCCAAGAGACTTGGCTTGCAAGGGTGCATGCATTTCTGGTCACTGGAGACCTTGTGTGCTGCAACTTGTCTTGGGAGGTGCCAGGCTCTCTGGCTAGCCTTTGGCGTCCCACATAAGTTACGGTGTGTTGATGCAGTGTTCTCGCTTGCATTCAAAAATGGCAGCGCTCTTGAACATGGTCTGTCCCATGAAGACAGACTGACAGAGGGTGGCATCAATCCAGAGACAGGGTCAGAGACAGAGAGAGAAATCAGGAGAAAGAGAAAGAGACAAAAAAAGAGACAGAAGGAGGCAGAAAGAGAGTGAGAAAGGAGATCTGGTTGAGCCAGAGTGCCTGCCATTGCCTGTGGTGAAGTCCTCAGAGGAGACTTTAGGCGGTTTGACCTCGGGATCTCAGCATTTCTAGCAGGAGAAAGATGCAGATTTCGGGGTTAGCGTTGCCGACCTGGTTGTCAGAGATGATTTGATGGGAGTCGGGAGGGTTGGGTTGGCTAGTGAGCATGGCCAGAGCTGCGTCCTCAGCAGCTTGAACTTGAGACTGCAAGTAGAGCTTGCCCTGTTTAATGACCCCAGTGCACAGTGTTAGAGGATTGAGGTGCTAAGAGTTGGCCCTGTTTTTTTTTTCTTTTTTCGGGAAGAGTCTGCTTGCCTGCATTGCAGCTCCATGATGTGTAGGTCAGGCCGACACTGGTGGTTTGATTGCAGAGAGGGTCCAAGGTGATCTGAAAGGGCACGGAGGGAAGGAGGGAACCAGGGCAAGGACAAGCTCTGAGACCCTGGTGGAAAACTGGCACCGATGTGGCCTGGCATGCTGGAGGGTGAGGGCAGAGCAGGAGTGGTGAGAGGGCAGATGTGATCTGATCTGCCCATTGAGACGAGCCAGGCCCACCCATCCATCCCAGAGCCAGTTGCCCGCTTCCCACTGTAATGTTGGCATGTGCTTTGATGTCTTCACAGTGTGGCATTGCGTGGCCTGCAAGGCCATAGTGCGGAGAGAGTGGCCCAGCTTCCTTTGCCCAGGACTCATGGCACCTGAAACAGTGAGCCTCGAGTGAAGTTGCTTGGTGTTGGTGACCTGCAGGAGAAGGCCTGAGGCCCAAGGTAAGCCTCCCATGCCTTGTCCCAGGTGCTCAGGATCCTGGGGTCTTGGTGGTGCTGCGAGGACTTACCATCCCTGCTTCCCGGGCCTGTCTGCACCTGGAGCAGACTTAGGTCCTCAAGTTGCTTCCCATTTCCATGCAGAGACCCGTTGCCACCTGCACAAAGACGGGGCATGTCTTGGTATTTCTCGCACTCCCCAACACCCACCCTGTCCTGAGTGCCCTGAAAATCCCTGTACCGGGGCACTCCAGCGTGCTTGGATCGATGATGATTTCCAGTCAAACATTCCTTGGAAAAGCTGAACAAAATGAGTGAAAACTCAGTACCGCCGCTCTCATCGAAACTGAGGTCCGGCACCTTGGCTCACCCAAGTCCTCTGGGAGTCAGACACAGGCCTGAGAACCACTCCGCTGCTCCTGCCCCCCTCCAGCAGTAGCCAGACTCTCTTGCCATGGGCTTGATCTTTCCCCCACTCTGCTAGCCATCAGGGGCATGGGGAAAAGAGAATATTTGGGGCGTGCTGGCAAGCAAGCAGCCATCCCCACTCTCCCAAGCCAGACTGACAGCTAGACATGGGACCCTGGACCTTGGGCTCTCTTGTAGGCACTCTAGAAATATGCTAGCTTGGGACACCCACCTGAAACAGGCGTGCTGACCTGTGTAGAAATCTGCACACTGGAGACCTTTGGTGGACTAGCTTGACCGGGGAGCGCTAAGGTCAGACTGCTGGCCTCCTGGTGGAGGAGACAGGTGTGAGAGTGCTTTTCTTCCACCCATGGTAGTGGAGCACCCGTCTTGGCTCAAGCCTATCTCAAAGCTAGGAAAGACACCTATTTTGCGGAGTGGTCTTCAGCAGGGTGTGATTCTTCCAGGAAGGCCTGTTTGGAGGCCGGCTAGGGATCCCTTCCTTGTAGGAATTGCACTCTGGGTCCCAGGCTGTAGATCAAGACTGCCTTGAGAGCTCTGCTCATGGGCAGTGGAGGGTGCCAAAGCGAATTGGCTTGCAAGGGTGCATGCATTTCTGGTCACTGGAGACCTTGTGTGTTGCAACTTGTCTTGGGAGGTGCCAGGCTCTCTGGCTAGCCTTTGGCGTCCCACATAAGTTACGGTGTGTTGATGCAGTGTTCTCGCTTGCATTCAAAAATGGCAGCGCTCTTGAACACGGTCTGTCCCATGAAGACAGACTGACAGAGGGTGGCATCAATTCAGAGACAGGGTCAGAGACAGAGAGAGAAATCAGGAGAAAGAGAAAGAGACAAAAAAAGAGACAGAAGGAGGCAGAAAGAGAGTGAGAAAGGAGATCTGGTTGAGCCAGAGTGCCTGCCATTGCCTGTGGTGAAGTCCTCAGAGGAGACTTTAGGGGGTTTGACCTCGGGATCTCAGCATTTCTAGCAGGAGAAAGATGCAGATTTCGGGGTTAGCGTTGCCGACCTGGTTGTCAGAGATGATTTGATGGGAGTCGGGAGGGTTGGGTTGGCTAGTGAGCATGGCCAGAGCTGCGTCCTCAGCTGCTTGAACTTGAGACAGCAAGTAGAGCTTGCCCTGTTTAATGACCCCAGTGCACAGTGTTAGAGGATTGAGGTGCTAAGAGTTGGCCCTGGTTTTTTTTTTTTTCTTTTTTCGGGAAGAGTCTGCTTGCCTGCATTGCAGCTCCATGATGTGTAGGTCAGGCCGACACTGGTGGTTTGATTGCAGAGAGGGTCCAAGGTGATCTGAAAGGGCACGGAGGGAAGGAGGGACCCAGGGAAAGGACAAGCTCTGAGACCCTGGTGGAAACCTGGCACCGATGTGGCCTGGCATGCTGGAGGGTGAGGGCAGAGCAGGAGTGGTGAGAGGGCAGATGTGATCTGATCTGCCCATTGAGACGAGCCAGGCCCACCCATCCATCCCAGAGCCAGTTGCCCGCTTCCCACTGTAATGTTGGCATGTGCTTTGATGTCTTCACAGTGTGGCATTGCGTGGCCTGCAAGGCCATAGTGCGGAGAGAGTGGCCCAGCTTCCTTTGCCCAGGACTCATGGCACCTGAAACAGTGAGCCTCGAGTGAAGTTGCTTGGTGTTGGTGACCTGCAGGAGAAGGCCTGAGGCCCAAGGTAAGCCTCCCATGCCTTGTCCCAGGTGCTCAGGATCCTGGGGTCTTGGTGGTGCTGCGAGGACTTACCATCCCTGCTTCCCGGGCCTGTCTGCACCTGGAGCAGTCTTAGGTCCTCAAGTTGCTTCCCATTTCCATGCAGAGACCCGTTGCCACCTGCACAAAGACGGGGCATGTCTTGGTATTTCTCGCACTCCCCAACACCCACCCTGTCCTGAGTGCCCTGAAAATCCCTGTACCGGGGCACTCCAGCGTGCTTGGATCGATGATGATTTCCAGTCAAACATTCCTTGGAAAAGCTGAACAAAATGAGTGAAAACTCAGTACCGCCGCTCTCATCGAAACTGAGGTCCGGCACCTTGGCTCACCCAAGTCCTCTGGGAGTCAGACACAGGCCTGAGAACCACTCCGCTGCTCCTGCCCCCCTCCAGCAGTAGCCAGACTCTCTTGCCATGGGCTTGATCTTTCCCCCACTCTGCTAGCCATCAGGGGCATGGGGAAAAGAGAATATTTGGGGCGTGCTGGCAAGCAAGCAGCCATCCCCACTCTCCCAAGCCAGACTGACAGCTAGACATGGGACCCTGGACCTTGGGCTCTCTTGTAGGCACTCTAGAAATATGCTAGCTTGGGACACCCACCTGAAACAGGCGTGCTGACCTGTGTAGAAATCTGCACACTGGAGACCTTTGGTGGACTAGCTTGACCGGGGAGCGCTAAGGTCAGACTGCTGGCCTCCTGGTGGAGGAGACAGGTGTGAGAGTGCTTTTCTTCCACCCATGGTAGTGGAGCACCCGTCTTGGCTCAAGCCTATCTCAAAGCTAGGAAAGACACCTATTTTGCGGAGTGGTCTTCAGCAGGGTGTGATTCTTCCAGGAAGGCCTGTTTGGAGGCCGGCTAGGGATCCCTTCCTTGTAGGAATTGCACTCTGGGTCCCAGGCTGTAGATCAAGACTGCCTTGAGAGCTCTGCTCATGGGCAGTGGAGGGTGCCAAAGTGAATTGGCTTGCAAGGGTGCATGCATTTCTGGTCACTGGAGACCTTGTGTGTTGCAACTTGTCTTGGGAGGTGCCAGGCTCTCTGGCTAGCCTTTGGCGTCCCACATAAGTTACGGTGTGTTGATGCAGTGTTCTCGCTTGCATTCAAAAATGGCAGCGCTCTTGAACACGGTCTGTCCCATGAAGACAGACTGACAGAGGGTGGCATCAATTCAGAGACAGGGGCAGAGACAGAGAGAGAAATCAGGAGAAAGAGAAAGAGACAAAAAAAGAGACAGAAGGAGGCAGAAAGAGAGTGAGAAAGGAGATCTGGTTGAGCCAGAGTGCCTGCCACTGCCTGTGGTGAAGTCCTCAGAGGAGACTTTAGGCGGTTTGACCTCGGGATCTCAGCATTTCTAGCAGGAGAAAGATGCAGATTTCGGGGTTAGCGTTGCCGACCTGGTTGTCAGAGATGATTTGATGGGAGTCGGGAGGGTTGGGTTGGCTAGTGAGCATGGCCAGAGCTGCGTCCTCAGCAGCTTGAACTTGAGACTGCAAGTAGAGCTTGCCCTGTTTAATGACCCCAGTGCACAGTGTTAGAGGATTGAGGTGCTAAGAGTTGGCCCTGGTTTTTTTTTTTCTTTTTTCGGGAAGAGTCTGCTTGCCTGCATTGCAGCTCCATGATGTGTAGGTCAGGCCGACACTGGTGGTTTGATTGCAGAGAGGGTCCAAGGTGATCTGAAAGGGCACGGAGGGAAGGAGGGACCCAGGGCAAGGACAAGCTCTGAGACCCTGGTGGAAACCTGGCACCGATGTGGCCTGGCATGCTGGAGGGTGAGGGCAGAGCAGGAGTGGTGAGAGGGCAGATGTGATCTGATCTGCCCATTGAGACGAGCCAGGCCCACCCATCCATCCCAGAGCCAGTTGCCCGCTTCCCACTGTAATGTTGGCATGTGCTTTGATGTCTTCACAGTGTGGCATTGCGTGGCCTGCAAGGCCATAGTGCGGAGAGAGTGGCCCAGCTTCCTTTGCCCAGGACTCATGGCACCTGAAACAGTGAGCCTCGAGTGAAGTTGCTTGGTGTTGGTGACCTGCAGGAGAAGGCCTGAGGCCCAAGGTAAGCCTCCCATGCCTTGTCCCAGGTGCTCAGGATCCTGGGGTCTTGGTGGTGCTGCGAGGACTTACCATCCCTGCTTCCCGGGCCTGTCTGCACCTGGAGCAGACTTAGGTCCTCAAGTTGCTTCCCATTTCCATGCAGAGACCCGTTGCCACCTGCACAAAGACGGGGCATGTCTTGGTATTTCTCCCACTCCCCAACACCCACCCTGTCCTGAGTGCCCTGAAAATCCCTGTACCGGGGCACTCCAGCGTGCTTGGATCGATGATGATTTCCAGTCAAACATTCCTTGGAAAAGCTGAACAAAATGAGTGAAAACTCAGTACCGCCGCTCTCATCGAAACTGAGGTCCGGCACCTTGGCTCACCCAAGTCCTCTGGGAGTCAGACACAGGCCTGAGAACCACTCCGCTGCTCCTGCCCCCCTCCAGCAGTAGCCAGACTCTCTTGCCATGGGCTTGATCTTTCCCCCACTCTGCTAGCCATCAGGGGCATGGGGAAAAGAGAATATTTGGGGCGTGCTGGCAAGCAAGCAGCCATCCCCACTCTCCCAAGCCAGACTGACAGCTAGACATGGGACCCTGGACCTTGGGCTCTCTTGTAGGCACTCTAGAAATATGCTAGCTTGGGACACCCACCTGAAACAGGCGTGCTGACCTGTGTAGAAATCTGCACACTGGAGACCTTTGGTGGACTAGCTTGACCGGGGAGCGCTAAGGTCAGACTGCTGGCCTCCTGGTGGAGGAGACAGGTGTGAGAGTGCTTTTCTTCCACCCATGGTAGTGGAGCACCCGTCTTGGCTCAAGCCTATCTCAAAGCTAGGAAAGACACCTATTTTGCGGAGTGGTCTTCAGCAGGGTGTGATTCTTCCAGGAAGGCCTGTTTGGAGGCCGGCTAGGGATCCCTTCCTTGTAGGAATTGCACTCTGGGTCCCAGGCTGTAGATCAAGACTGCCTTGAGAGCTCTGCTCATGGGCAGTGGAGGGTGCCCAAGAGACTTGGCTTGCAAGGGTGCATGCATTTCTGGTCACTGGAGACCTTGTGTGTTGCAACTTGTCTTGGGAGGTGCCAGGCTCTCTGGCTAGCCTTTGGCGTCCCACATAAGTTACGGTGTGTTGATGCAGTGTTCTCCCTTGCAGTCAAAAATGGCAGCGCTCTTGAACACGGTCTGTCCCATGAAGACAGACTGACAGAGGGTGGCATCAATCCAGAGACAGGGTCAGAGACAGAGAGAGAAATCAGGAGAAAGAGAAAGAGACAAAAAAAGAGACAGAAGGAGGCAGAAAGAGAGAGAGAAAGGAGATCTGGTTGAGCCAGAGTGCCTGCCATTGCCTGTGGTGAAGTCCTCAGAGGAGACTTTAGGGGGTTTGACCTCGGGATCTCAGCATTTCTAGCAGGAGAAAGATGCAGATTTCGGGGTTAGCGTTGCCGACCTGGTTGTCAGAGATGATTTGATGGGAGTCGGGAGGGTTGGGTTGGCTAGTGAGCATGGCCAGAGCTGTGTCCTCAGCAGCTTGAACTTGAGACTGCAAGTAGAGCTTGCCCTGTTTAATGACCCCAGTGCACAGTGTTAGAGGATTGAGGTGCTAAGAGTTGGCCCTGGTTTTTTTTTTCTTTTTTCGGGAAGAGTCTGCTGGCCTGCATTGCAGCTCCATGATGTGTAGGTCAGGCCGACACTGGTGGTTTGATTGCAGAGAGGGTCCAAGGTGATCTGAAAGGGCACGGAGGGAAGGAGGGACCCAGGGCAAGGACAAGCTCTGAGACCCTGGTGGAAACCTGGCACCGATGTGGCCTGGCATGCTGGAGGGTGAGGGCAGAGCAGGAGTGGTGAGAGGGCAGATGTGATCTGATCTGCCCATTGAGACGAGCCAGGCCCACCCATCCATCCCAGAGCCAGTTGCCCGCTTCCCACTGTAATGTTGGCATGTGCTTTGATGTCTTCACAGTGTGGCATTGCGTGGCCTGCAAGGCCATAGTGTGGAGAGAGTGGCCCAGCTTCCTTTGCCCAGGACTCATGGCACCTGAAACAGTGAGCCTCGAGTGAAGTTGCTTGGTGTTGGTGACCTGCAGGAGAAGGCCTGAGGCCCAAGGTAAGCCTCCCATGCCTTGTCCCAGGTGCTCAGGATCCTGGGGTCTTGGTGGTGCTGCGAGGACTTACCATCCCTGCTTCCCGGGCCTGTCTGCACCTGGAGCAGACTTAGGTCCTCAAGTTGCTTCCCATTTCCATGCAGAGACCCGTTGCCACCTGCACAAAGACGGGGCATGTCTTGGTATTTCTCGCACTCCCCAACACCCACCCTGTCCTGAGTGCCCTGAAAATCCCTGTACCGGGGCACTCCAGCGTGCTTGGATCGATGATGATTTCCAGTCAAACATTCCTTGGAAAAGCTGAACAAAATGAGTGAAAACTCAGTACCGCCGCTCTCATCGAAACTGAGGTCCGGCACCTTGGCTCACCCAAGTCCTCTGGGAGTCAGACACAGGCCTGAGAACCACTCTGCTGCTCCTGCCCCCCTCCAGCAGTAGCCAGACTCTCTTGCCATGGGCTTGATCTTTCCCCCACTCTGCTAGCCATCAGGGGCATGGGGAAAAGAGAATATTTGGGGCGTGGTGGCAAGCAAGCAGCCATCCCCACTCTCCCAAGCCAGACTGACAGCTAGACATGGGACCCTGGACCTTGGGCTCTCTTGTAGGCACTCTAGAAATATGCTAGCTTGGGACACCCACCTGAAACAGGCGTGCTGACCTGTGTAGAAATCTGCACACTGGAGACCTTTGGTGGACTAGCTTGACCGGGGAGCGCTAAGGTCAGACTGCTGGCCTCCTGGTGGAGGAGACAGGTGTGAGAGTGCTTTTCTTCCACCCATGGTAGTGGAGCACCCGTCTTGGCTCAAGCCTATCTCAAAGCTAGGAAAGACACCTATTTTGCGGAGTGGTCTTCAGCAGGGTGTGATTCTTCCAGGAAGGCCTGTTTGGAGGCCGGCTAGGGATCCCTTCCTTGTAGGAATTGCACTCTGGGTCCCAGGCTGTAGATCAAGACTGCCTTGAGAGCTCTGCTCATGGGCAGTGGAGGGTGCCAAAGCGAATTGGCTTGCAAGGGTGCATGCATTTCTGGTCACTGGAGACCTTGTGTGTTGCAACTTGTCTTGGGAGGTGCCAGGCTCTCTGGCTAGCCTTTGGTGTCCCACATAAGTTACGGTGTGTTGATGCAGTGTTCTCGCTTGCATTCAAAAATGGCAGCGCTCTTGAACACGGTCTGTCCCATGAAGACAGACTGACAGAGGGTGGCATCAATCCAGAGACAGGGTCAGAGACAGAGAGAGAAATCAGGAGAAAGAGAAAGAGACAAAAAAAGAGACAGAAGGAGGCAGAAAGAGAGTGAGAAAGGAGATCTGGTTGAGCCAGAGTGCCTGCCATTGCCTGTGGTGAAGTCCTCAGAGGAGACTTTAGGCGGTTTGACCTCGGGATCTCAGCATTTCTAGCAGGAGAAAGATGCAGATTTCGGGGTTAGCGTTGCCGACCTGGTTGTCAGAGATGATTTGATGGGAGTCGGGAGGGTTGGGTTGGCTAGTGAGCATGGCCAGAGCTGCGTCCTCAGCAGCTTGAACTTGAGACTGCAAGTAGAGCTTGCCCTGTTTAATGACCCCAGTGCACAGTGTTAGAGGATTGAGGTGCTAAGAGTTGGCCCTGTTTTTTTTTTTTCTTTTTTCGGGAAGAGTCTGCTTGCCTGCAGTGCAGCTCCATGATGTGTAGGTCAGGGCGACACTGGTGGTTTGATTGCAGAGAGGGTCCAAGGTGATCTGAAAGGGCACGGAGGGAAGGAGGGACCCAGGGCAAGGACAAGCTCTGAGACCCTGGTGGAAACCTGGCACCGATGTGGCCTGGCATGCTGGAGGGTGAGGGCAGAGCAGGAGTGGTGAGAGGGCAGATGTGATCTGATCTGCCCATTGAGACGAGCCAGGCCCACCCATCCATCCCAGAGCCAGTTGCCCGCTTCCCACTGTAATGTTGGCATGTGCTTTGATGTCTTCGCAGTGTGGCATTGCGTGGCCTGCAAGGCCATTGTGCGGAGAGAGTGGCCCAGTTTCCTTTGCCCAGGACTCATGGCACCTGAAACAGTGAGCCTCGAGTGAAGTTGCTTGGTGTTGGTGACCTGCAGGAGAAGGCCTGAGGCCCAAGGTAAGCCTCCCATGCCTTGTCCCAGGTGCTCGGGATCCTGGGGTCTTGGTGGTGCTGCGAGGACTTACCATCCCTGCTTCCCGGGCCTGTCTGCACCTGGAGCAGACTTAGGTCCTCAAGTTGCTTCCCATTTCCATGCAGAGACCCGTTGCCACCTGCACAAAGACGGGGCATGTCTTGGTATTTCTCGCACTCCCCAACACCCACCCTGTCCTGAGTGCCCTGAAAATCCCTGTACCGGGGCACTCCAGCGTGCTTGGATCGATGATGATTTCCAGTCAAACATTCCTTGGAAAAGCTGAACAAAATGAGTGAAAACTCAGTACCGCCGCTCTCATCGAAACTGAGGTCCGGCACCTTGGCTCACCCAAGTCCTCTGGGAGTCAGACACAGGCCTGAGAACCACTCCGCTGCTCCTGCCCCCCTCCAGCAGTAGCCAGACTCTCTTGCCATGGGCTTGATCTTTCCCCCACTCTGCTAGCCATCAGGGGCATGGGGAAAAGAGAATATTTGGGGCGTGCTGGCAAGCAAGCAGCCATCCCCACTCTCCCAAGCCAGACTGACAGCTAGACATGGGACCCTGGACCTTGGGCTCTCTTGTAGGCACTCTAGAAATATGCTAGCTTGGGACACCCACCTGAAACAGGCGTGCTGACCTGTGTAGAAATCTGCACACTGGAGACCTTTGGTGGACTAGCTTGACCGGGGAGCGCTAAGGTCAGACTGCTGGCCTCCTGGTGGAGGAGACAGGTGTGAGAGTGCTTTTCTTCCACCCATGGTAGTGGAGCACCCGTCTTGGCTCAAGCCTATCTCAAAGCTAGGAAAGACACCTATTTTGCGGAGTGGTCTTCAGCAGGGTGTGATTCTTCCAGGAAGGCCTGTTTGGAGGCCGGCTAGGGATCCCTTCCTTGTAGGAATTGCACTCTGGGTCCCAGGCTGTAGATCAAGACTGCCTTGAGAGCTCTGCTCATGGGCAGTGGAGGGTGCCAAAGCGAATTGGCTTGCAAGGGTGCATGCATTTCTGGTCACTGGAGACCTTGTGTGTTGCAACTTGTCTTGGGAGGTGCCAGGCTCTCTGGCTAGCCTTTGGTGTCCCACATAAGTTACGGTGTGTTGATGCAGTGTTCTCGCTTGCATTCAAAAATGGCAGCGCTCTTGAACACGGTCTGTCCCATGAAGACAGACTGACAGAGGGTGGCATCAATCCAGAGACAGGGTCAGAGACAGAGAGAGAAATCAGGAGAAAGAGAAAGAGACAAAAAAAGAGACAGAAGGAGGCAGAAAGAGAGTGAGAAAGGAGATCTGGTTGAGCCAGAGTGCCTGCCATTGCCTGTGGTGAAGTCCTCAGAGGAGACTTTAGGCGGTTTGACCTCGGGATCTCAGCATTTCTAGCAGGAGAAAGATGCAGATTTCGGGGTTAGCGTTGCCGACCTGGTTGTCAGAGATGATTTGATGGGAGTCGGGAGGGTTGGGTTGGCTAGTGAGCATGGCCAGAGCTGCGTCCTCAGCTGCTTGAACTTGAGACAGCAAGTAGAGCTTGCCCTGTTTAATGACCCCAGTGCACAGTGTTAGAGGATTGAGGTGCTAAGAGTTGGCCCTGGTTTTTTTTTTTCTTTTTTCGGGAAGAGTCTGCTTGCCTGCATTGCAGCTCCATGATGTGTAGGTCAGGCCGACACTGGTGGTTTGATTGCAGAGAGGGTCCAAGGTGATCTGAAAGGGCACGGAGGGAAGGAGGGACCCAGGGCAAGGACAAGCTCTGAGGCCCTGTTGGAAACCTGGCACCGATGTGGCCTGGCATGCTGGAGGGTGAGGGCAGAGCAGGAGTGGTGAGAGGGCAGATGTGATCTGATCTGCCCATTGAGACGAGCCAGGCCCACCCATCCATCCCAGAGCCAGTTGCCCGCTTCCCACTGTAATGTTGGCATGTGCTTTGATGTCTTCACAGTGTGGCATTGCGTGGCCTGCAAGGCCATAGTGCGGAGAGAGTGGCCCAGCTTCCTTTGCCCAGGACTCATGGCACCTGAAACAGTGAGACTCGAGTGAAGTTGCTTGGTGTTGGTGACCTGCAGGAGAAGGCCTGAGGCCCAAGGTAAGCCTCCCATGCCTTGTCCCAGGTGCTCAGGATCCTGGGGTCTTGGTGGTGCTGCGAGGACTTACCATCCCTGCTTCCCGGGCCTGTCTGCACCTGGAGCAGACTTAGGTCCTCAAGTTGCTTCCCATTTCCATGCAGAGACCCGTTGCCACCTGCACAAAGACGGGGCATGTCTTGGTATTTCTCGCACTCCCCAACACCCACCCTGTCCTGAGTGCCCTGAAAATCCCTGTACCGGGGCACTCCAGCGTGCTTGGATCGATGATGATTTCCAGTCAAACATTCCTTGGAAAAGCTGAACAAAATGAGTGAAAACTCAGTACCGCCGCTCTCATCGAAACTGAGGTCCGGCACCTTGGCTCACCCAAGTCCTCTGGGAGTCAGACACAGGCCTGAGAACCACTCCGCTGCTCCTGCCCCCCTCCAGCAGTAGCCAGACTCTCTTGCCATGGGCTTGATCTTTCCCCCACTCTGCTAGCCATCAGGGGCATGGGGAAAAGAGAATATTTGGGGCGTGCTGGCAAGCAAGCAGCCATCCCCACTCTCCCAAGCCAGACTGACAGCTAGACATGGGACCCTGGACCTTGGGCTCTCTTGTAGGCACTCTAGAAATATGCTAGCTTGGGACACCCACCTGAAACAGGCGTGCTGACCTGTGTAGAAATCTGCACGCTGGAGGCCTTTGGTGGACTAGCTTGACCGGGGAGCGCTAAGGTCAGACTGCTGGCCTCCTGGTGGAGGAGACAGGTGTGAGAGTGCTTTTCTTCCACCCATGGTAGTGGAGCACCCGTCTTGGCTCAAGCCTATCTCAAAGCTAGGAAAGACACCTATTTTGCGGAGTGGTCTTCAGCAGGGTGTGATTCTTCCAGGAAGGCCTGTTTGGAGGCCGGCTAGGGATCCCTTCCTTGTAGGAATTGCACTCTGGGTCCCAGGCTGTAGATCAAGACTGCCTTGAGAGCTCTGCTCATGGGCAGTGGAGGGTGCCAAAGCGAATTGGCTTGCAAGGGTGCATGCATTTCTGGTCACTGGAGACCTTGTGTGTTGCAACTTGTCTTGGGAGGTACCAGGCTCTCTGGCTAGCCTTTGGCGTCCCACATAAGTTACGGTGTGTTGATGCAGTGTTCTCGCTTGCATTCAAAAATGGCAGCGCTCTTGAACACGGTCTGTCCCATGAAGACAGACTGACAGAGGGTGGCATCAATCCAGAGACAGGGTCAGAGACAGAGAGAGAAATCAGGAGAAAGAGAAAGAGACAAAAAAAGAGACAGAAGGAGGCAGAAAGAGAGTGAGAAAGGAGATCTGGTTGAGCCAGAGTGCCTGCCATTGCCTGTGGTGAAGTCCTCAGAGGAGACTTTAGGCGGTTTGACCTCGGGATCTCAGCATTTCTAGCAGGAGAAAGATGCAGATTTCGGGGTTAGCGTTGCCGACCTGGTTGTCAGAGATGATTTGATGGGAGTCGGGAGGGTTGGGTTGGCTAGTGAGCATGGCCAGAGCTGCGTCCTCAGCAGCTTGAACTTGAGACTGCAAGTAGAGCTTGCCCTGTTTAATGACCCCAGTGCACAGTGTTAGAGGATTGAGGTGCTAAGAGTTGGCCCTGGTTTTTTTTTTTCTTTTTTCGGGAAGAGTCTGCTTGCCTGCATTGCAGCTCCATGATGTGTAGGTCAGGCCGACACTGGTGGTTTGATTGCAGAGAGGGTCCAAGGTGATCTGAAATGGCACGGAGGGAAGGAGGGACCCAGGGCAAGGACAAGCTCTGAGACCCTGGTGGAAACCTGGCACCGATGTGGCCTGGCATGCTGGAGGGTGAGGGCAGAGCAGGAGTGGTGAGAGGGCAGATGTGATCTGATCTGCCCATTGAGACGAGCCAGGCCCACCCATCCATCCCAGAGCCAGTTGCCCGCTTCCCACTGTAATGTTGGCATGTGCTTTGATGTCTTCACAGTGTGGCATTGCGTGGCCTGCAAGGCCATAGTGCGGAGAGAGTGGCCCAGTTTCCTTTGCCCAGGACTCATGGCACCTGAAACAGTGAGCCTCGAGTGAAGTTGCTTGGTGTTGGTGACCTGCAGGAGAAGGCCTGAGGCCCAAGGTAAGCCTCCCATGCCTTGTCCCAGGTGCTCAGGATCCTGGGGTCTTGGTGGTGCTGCGAGGACTTACCATCCCTGCTTCCCGGGCCTGTCTGCACCTGGAGCAGACTTAGGTCCTCAAGTTGCTTCCCATTTCCATGCAGAGACCCGTTGCCACCTGCACAAAGACGGGGCATGTCTTGGTATTTCTCGCACTCCCCAACACCCACCCTGTCCTGAGTGCCCTGAAAATCCCTGTACCGGGGCACTCCAGCGTGCTTGGATCGATGATGATTTCCAGTCAAACATTCCTTGGAAAAGCTGAACAAAATGAGTGAAAACTCAGTACCGCCGCTCTCATCGAAACTGAGGTCCGGCACCTTGGCTCACCCAAGTCCTCTGGGAGTCAGACACAGGCCTGAGAACCACTCCGCTGCTCCTGCCCCCCTCCAGCAGTAGCCAGACTCTCTTGCCATGGGCTTGATCTTTCCCCCACTCTGCTAGCCATCAGGGGCATGGGGAAAAGAGAATATTTGGGGCGTGCTGGCAAGCAAGCAGCCATCCCCACTCTCCCAAGCCAGACTGACAGCTAGACATGGGACCCTGGACCTTGGGCTCTCTTGTAGGCACTCTAGAAATATGCTAGCTTGGGACACCCACCTGAAACAGGCGTGCTGACCTGTGTAGAAATCTGCACACTGGAGACCTTTGGTGGACTAGCTTGACCGGGGAGCGCTAAGGTCAGACTGCTGGCCTCCTGGTGGAGGAGACAGGTGTGAGAGTGCTTTTCTTCCACCCATGGTAGTGGAGCACCCGTCTTGGCTCAAGCCTATCTCAAAGCTAGGAAAGACACCTATTTTGCGGAGTGGTCTTCAGCAGGGTGTGATTCTTCCAGGAAGGCCTGTTTGGAGGCCGGCTAGGGATCCCTTCCTTGTAGGAATTGCACTCTGGGTCCCAGGCTGTAGATCAAGACTGCCTTGAGAGCTCTGCTCATGGGCAGTGGAGGGTGCCAAAGCGAATTGGCTTGCAAGGGTGCATGCATTTCTGGTCACTGGAGACCTTGTGTGTTGCAACTTGTCTTGGGAGGTGCCAGGCTCTCTGGCTAGCCTTTGGCGTCCCACATAAGTTACGGTGTGTTGATGCAGTGTTCTCGCTTGCATTCAAAAATGGCAGCGCTCTTGAACACGGTCTGTCCCATGAAGACAGACTGACAGAGGGTGGCATCAATCCAGAGACAGGGTCAGAGACAGAGAGAGAAATCAGGAGAAAGAGAAAGAGACAAAAAAAGAGACAGAAGGAGGCAGAAAGAGAGTGAGAAAGGAGATCTGGTTGAGCCAGAGTGCCTGCCATTGCCTGTGGTGAAGTCCTCAGAGGAGACTTTAGGCGGTTTGACCTCGGGATCTCAGCATTTCTAGCAGGAGAAAGATGCAGATTTCGGGGTTAGCGTTGCCGACCTGGTTGTCAGAGATGATTTGATGGGAGTCGGGAGGGTTGGGTTGGCTAGTGAGCATGGCCAGAGCTGCGTCCTCAGCAGCTTGAACTTGAGACTGCAAGTAGAGCTTGCCCTGTTTAATGACCCCAGTGCACAGTGTTAGAGGATTGAGGTGCTAAGAGTTGGCCCTGGTTTTTTTTTTCTTTTTTCGGGAAGAGTCTGCTTGCCTGCATTGCAGCTCCATGATGTGTAGGTCAGGCCGACACTGGTGGTTTGATTGCAGAGAGGGTCCAAGGTGATCTGAAAGGGCACGGAGGGAAGGAGGGAACCAGGGCAAGGACAAGCTCTGAGACCCTGGTGGAAAACTGGCACCGATGTGGCCTGGCATGCTGGAGGGTGAGGGCAGAGCAGGAGTGGTGAGAGGGCAGATGTGATCTGATCTGCCCATTGAGACGAGCCAGGCCCACCCATCCATCCCAGAGCCAGTTGCCCGCTTCCCACTGTAATGTTGGCATGTGCTTTGATGTCTTCACAGTGTGGCATTGCGTGGCCTGCAAGGCCATAGTGCGGAGAGAGTGGCCCAGCTTCCTTTGCCCAGGACTCATGGCACCTGAAACAGTGAGCCTCGAGTGAAGTTGCTTGGTGTTGGTGACCTGCAGGAGAAGGCCTGAGGCCCAAGGTAAGCCTCCCATGCCTTGTCCCAGGTGCTCAGGATCCTGGGGTCTTGGTGGTGCTGCGAGGACTTACCATCCCTGCTTCCCGGGCCTGTCTGCACCTGGAGCAGACTTAGGTCCTCAAGTTGCTTCCCATTTCCATGCAGAGACCCGTTGCCACCTGCACAAAGACGGGGCATGTCTTGGTATTTCTCGCACTCCCCAACACCCACCCTGTCCTGAGTGCCCTGAAAATCCCTGTACCAGGGCACTCCAGCGTGCTTGGATCGATGATGATTTCCAGTCAAACATTCCTTGGAAAAGCTGAACAAAATGAGTGAAAACTCAGTACCGCCGCTCTCATCGAAACTGAGGTCCGGCACCTTGGCTCACCCAAGTCCTCTGGGAGTCAGACACAGGCCTGAGAACCACTCCGCTGCTCCTGCCCCCCTCCAGCAGTAGCCAGACTCTCTTGCCATGGGCTTGATCTTTCCCCCACTCTGCTAGCCATCAGGGGCATGGGGAAAAGAGAATATTTGGGGCGTGCTGGCAAGCAAGCAGCCATCCCCACTCTCCCAAGCCAGACTGACAGCTAGACATGGGACCCTGGACCTTGGGCTCTCTTGTAGGCACTCTAGAAATATGCTAGCTTGGGACACCCACCTGAAACAGGCGTGCTGACCTGTGTAGAAATCTGCACACTGGAGACCTTTGGTGGACTAGCTTGACCGGGGAGCGCTAAGGTCAGACTGCTGGCCTCCTGGTGGAGGAGACAGGTGTGAGAGTGCTTTTCTTCCACCCATGGTAGTGGAGCACCCGTCTTGGCTCAAGCCTATCTCAAAGCTAGGAAAGACACCTATTTTGCGGAGTGGTCTTCAGCAGGGTGTGATTCTTCCAGGAAGGCCTGTTTGGAGGCCGGCTAGGGATCCCTTCCTTGTAGGAATTGCACTCTGGGTCCCAGGCTGTAGATCAAGACTGCCTTGAGAGCTCTGCTCATGGGCAGTGGAGGGTGCCAAAGCGAATTGGCTTGCAAGGGTGCATGCATTTCTGGTCACTGGAGACCTTGTGTGTTGCAACTTGTCTTGGGAGGTGCCAGGCTCTCTGGCTAGCCTTTGGCGTCCCACATAAGTTATGGTGTGTTGATGCAGTGTTCTCGCTTGCATTCAAAAATGGCAGCGCTCTTGAACACGGTCTGTCCCATGAAGACAGACTGACAGAGGGTGGCATCAATCCAGAGACAGGGTCAGAGACAGAGAGAGAAATCAGGAGAAAGAGAAAGAGACAAAAAAAGAGACAGAAGGAGGCAGAAAGAGAGTGAGAAAGGAGATCTGGTTGAGCCAGAGTGCCTGCCATTGCCTGTGGTGAAGTCCTCAGAGGAGACTTTAGGCGGTTTGACCTCGGGATCTCAGCATTTCTAGCAGGAGAAAGATGCAGATTTCGGGGTTAGCGTTGCCGACCTGGTTGTCAGAGATGATTTGATGGGAGTCGGGAGGGTTGGGTTGGCTAGTGAGCATGGCCAGAGCTGCGTCCTCAGCAGCTTGAACTTGAGACTGCAAGTAGAGCTTGCCCTGTTTAATGACCCCAGTGCACAGTGTTAGAGGATTGAGGTGCTAATAGTTGGCCCTGGTTTTTTTTTTTTCTTTTTTCGGGAAGAGTCTGCTTGCCTGCATTACAGCTCCATGATGTGTAGGTCAGGCCGACACTGGTGGTTTGATTGCAGAGAGGGTCCAAGGTGATCTGAAAGGGCACGGAGGGAAGGAGGGACCCAGGGCAAGGACAAGCTCTGAGACCCTGGTGGAAAACTGGCACCGATGTGGCCTGGCATGCTGGAGGGTGAGGGCAGAGCAGGAGTGGTGAGAGGGCAGATGTGATCTGATCTGCCCATTGAGACGAGCCAGACCCACCCATCCATCCCAGAGCCAGTTGCCCGCTTCCCACTGTAATGTTGGCATGTGCTTTGATGTCTTCACAGTGTGGCATTGCGTGGCCTGCAAGGCCATAGTGCGGAGAGAGTGGCCCAGCTTCCTTTGCCCAGGACTCATGGCACCTGAAACAGTGAGCCTCGAGTGAAGTTGCTTGGTGTTGGTGACCTGCAGGAGAAGGCCTGAGGCCCAAGGTAAGCCTCCCATGCCTTGTCCCAGGTGCTCAGGATCCTGGGGTCTTGGTGGTGCTGCGAGGACTTACCATCCCTGCTTCCCGGGCCTGTCTGCACCTGGAGCAGACTTAGGTCCTCAAGTTGCTTCCCATTTCCATGCAGAGACCCGTTGCCACCTGCACAAAGACGGGGCATGTCTTGGTATTTCTCGCACTCCCCAACACCCACCCTGTCCTGAGTGCCCTGAAAATCCCTGTACCGGGGCACTCCAGCGTGCTTGGATCGATGATGATTTCCAGTCAAACATTCCTTGGAAAAGCTGAACAAAATGAGTGAAAACTCAGTACCGCCGCTCTCATCGAAACTGAGGTCCGGCACCTTGGCTCACCCAAGTCCTCTGGGAGTCAGACACAGGCCTGAGAACCACTCCGCTGCTCCTGCCCCCCTCCAGCAGTAGCCAGACTCTCTTGCCATGGGCTTGATCTTTCCCCCACTCTGCTAGCCATCAGGGGCATGGGGAAAAGAGAATATTTGGGGCGTGCTGGCAAGCAAGCAGCCATCCCCACTCTCCCAAGCCAGACTGACAGCTAGACATGGGACCCTGGACCTTGGGCTCTCTTGTAGGCACTCTAGAAATATGCTAGCTTGGGACACCCACCTGAAACAGGCGTGCTGACCTGTGTAGAAATCTGCACACTGGAGACCTTTGGTGGACTAGCTTGACCGGGGAGCGCTAAGGTCAGACTGCTGGCCTCCTGGTGGAGGAGACAGGTGTGAGAGTGCTTTTCTTCCACCCATGGTAGTGGAGCACCCGTCTTGGCTCAAGCCTATCTCAAAGCTAGGAAAGACACCTATTTTGCGGAGTGGTCTTCAGCAGGGTGTGATTCTTCCAGGAAGGCCTGTTTGGAGGCCGGCTAGGGATCCCTTCCTTGTAGGAATTGCACTCTGGGTCCCAGGCTGTAGATCAAGACTGCCTTGAGAGCTCTGCTCATGGGCAGTGGAGGGTGCCAAAGCGAATTGGCTTGCAAGGGTGCATGCATTTCTGGTCACTGGAGACCTTGTGTGTTGCAACTTGTCTTGGAAGGTGCCAGGCTCTCTGGCTAGCCTTTGGCGTCCCACATAAGTTACGGTGTGTTGATGCAGTGTTCTCGCTTGCATTCAAAAATGGCAGCGCTCTTGAACACGGTCTGTCCCATGAAGACAGACTGACAGAGGGTGGCATCAATTCAGAGACAAGGGCAGAGACAGAGAGAGAAATCAGGAGAAAGAGAAAGAGACAAAAAAAGAGACAGAAGGAGGCAGAAAGAGAGAGAGAAAGGAGATCTGGTTGAGCCAGAGTGCCTGCCATTGCCTGTGGTGAAGTCCTCAGAGGAGACTTTAGGCGGTTTGACCTCGGGATCTCAGCATTTCTAGCAGGAGAAAGATGCAGATTTCGGGGTTAGCGTTGCCGACCTGGTTGTCAGAGATGATTTGATGGGAGTCGGGAGGGTTGGGTTGGCTAGTGAACATGGCCAGAGCTGTGTCCTCAGCAGCTTGAACTTGAGACTGCAAGTAGAGCTTGCCCTGTTTAATGACCCCAGTGCACAGTGTTAGAGGATTGAGGTGCTAAGAGTTGGCCCTGGTTTTTTTTTTCTTTTTTCGGGAAGAGTCTGCTTGCCTGCATTGCAGCTCCATGATGTGTAGGTCAGGCCGACACTGGTGGTTTGATTGCAGAGAGGGTCCAAGGTGATCTGAAAGGGCACGGAGGGAAGGAGGGACCCAGGGCAAGGACAAGCTCTGAGACCCTGGTGGAAACCTGGCACCGATGTGGCCTGGCATGCTGGAGGGTGAGGGCAGAGCAGGAGTGGTGAGAGGGCAGATGTGATCTGATCTGCCCATTGAGACGAGCCAGGCCCACCCATCCATCCCAGAGCCAGTTGCCCGCTTCCCACTGTAATGTTGGCATGTGCTTTGATGTCTTCACAGTGTGGCATTGCGTGGCCTGCAAGGCCATAGTGCGGAGAGAGTGGCCCAGCTTCCTTTGCCCAGGACTCATGGCACCTGAAACAGTGAGCCTCGAGTGAAGTTGCTTGGTGTTGGTGACCTGCAGGAGAAGGCCTGAGGCCCAAGGTAAGCCTCCCATGCCTTGTCCCAGGTGCTCAGGATCCTGGGGTCTTGGTGGTGCTGCGAGGACTTACCATCCCTGCTTCCCGGGCCTGTCTGCACCTGGAGCAGACTTAGGTCCTCAAGTTGCTTCCCATTTCCATGCAGAGACCCGTTGCCACCTGCACAAAGACGGGGCATGTCTTGGTATTTCTCGCACTCCCCAACACCCACCCTGTCCTGAGTGCCCTGAAAATCCCTGTACCGGGGCACTACAGCGTGCTTGGATCGATGATGATTTCCAGTCAAACATTCCTTGGAAAAGCTGAACAAAATGAGTGAAAACTCAGTACCGCCGCTCTCATCGAAACTGAGGTCCGGCACCTTGGCTCACCCAAGTCCTCTGGGAGTCAGACACAGGCCTGAGAACCACTCTGCTGCTCCTGCCCCCCTCCAGCAGTAGCCAGACTCTCTTGCCATGGGCTTGATCTTTCCCCCACTCTGCTAGCCATCAGGGGCATGGGGAAAAGAGAATATTTGGGGCGTGCTGGCAAGCAAGCAGCCATCCCCACTCTCCCAAGCCAGACTGACAGCTAGACATGGGACCCTGGAACTTGGGCTCTCTTGTAGGCACTCTAGAAATATGCTAGCTTGGGACACCCACCTGAAACAGGCGTGCTGACCTGTGTAGAAATCTGCACACTGGAGACCTTTGGTGGACTAGCTTGACCGGGGAGCGCTAAGGTCAGACTGCTGGCCTCCTGGTGGAGGAGACAGGTGTGAGAGTGCTTTTCTTCCACCCATGGTAGTGGAGCACCCGTCTTGGCTCAAGCCTATCTCAAAGCTAGGAAAGACACCTATTTTGCGGAGTGGTCTTCAGCAGGGTGTGATTCTTCCAGGAAGGCCTGTTTGGAGGCCGGCTAGGGATCCCTTCCTTGTAGGAATTGCACTCTGGGTCCCAGGCTGTAGATCAAGACTGCCTTGAGAGCTCTGCTCATGGGCAGTGGAGGGTGCCAAAGCGAATTGGCTTGCAAGGGTGCATGCATTTCTGGTCACTGGAGACCTTGTGTGTTGCAACTTGTCTTGGGAGGTGCCAGGCTCTCTGGCTAGCCCTTGGCGTCCCACATAAGTTACGGTGTGTTGATGCAGTGTTCTCGATTGCAGTCAAAAATGGCAGCGCTCTTGAACATGGTCTGTCCCATGAAGACAGACTGACAGAGGGTGGCATCAATTCAGAGACAGGGTCAGAGACAGAGAGAGAAATCAGGAGAAAGAGAAAGAGACAAAAAAAGAGACAGAAGGAGGCAGAAAGAGAGTGAGAAAAGAGATCTGGTTGAGCCAGAGTGCCTGCCACTGCCTGTGGTGAAGTCCTCAGAGGAGACTTTAGGCGGTTTGACCTCGGGATCTCAGCATTTCTAGCAGGAGAAAGATGCAGATTTCGGGGTTAGCGTTGCCGACCTGGTTGTCAGAGATGATTTGATGGGAGTCGGGAGGGTTGGGTTGGCTAGTGAGCATGGCCAGAGCTGCGTCCTCAGCAGCTTGAACTTGAGACTGCAAGTAGAGCTTGCCCTGTTTAATGACCCCAGTGCACAGTGTTAGAGGATTGAGGTGCTAAGAGTTGGCCCTGGTTTTTTTTTTTCTTTTTTCGGGAAGAGTCTGCTTGCCTGCATTGCAGCTCCATGATGTGTAGGTCAGGCCGACACTGGTGGTTTGATTGCAGAGAGGGTCCAAGGTGATCTGAAAGGGCACGGAGGGAAGGAGGGACCCAGGGCAAGGACAAGCTCTGAGACCCTGGTGGAAACCTGGCACCGATGTGGCCTGGCATGCTGGAGGGTGAGGGCAGAGCAGGAGTGGTGAGAGGGCAGATGTGATCTGATCTGCCCATTGAGACGAGCCAGGCCCACCCATCCATCCCAGAGCCAGTTGCCCGCTTCCCACTGTAATGTTGGCATGTGCTTTGATGTCTTCACAGTGTGGCATTGCGTGGCCTGCAAGGCCATAGTGCGGAGAGAGTGGCCCAGCTTCCTTTGCCCAGGACTCATGGCACCTGAAACAGTGAGCCTCGAGTGAAGTTGCTTGGTGTTGGTGACCTGCAGGAGAAGGCCTGAGGCCCAAGGTAAGCCTCCCATGCCTTGTCCCAGGTGCTCAGGATCCTGGGGTCTTGGTGGTGCTGCGAGGACTTACCATCCCTGCTTCCCGGGCCTGTCTGCACCTGGAGCAGACTTAGGTCCTCAAGTTGCTTCCCATTTCCATGCAGAGACCCGTTGCCACCTGCACAAAGACGGGGCATGTCTTGGTATTTCTCGCACTCCCCAACACCCACCCTGTCCTGAGTGCCCTGAAAATCCCTGTACCGGGGCACTCCAGCGTGCTTGGATCGATGATGATTTCCAGTCAAACATTCCTTGGAAAAGCTGAACAAAATGAGTGAAAACTCAGTACCGCCGCTCTCATCGAAACTGAGGTCCGGCACCTTGGCTCACCCAAGTCCTCTGGGAGTCAGACACAGGCCTGAGAACCACTCCGCTGCTCCTGCCCCCCTCCAGCAGTAGCCAGACTCTCTTGCCATGGGCTTGATCTTTCCCCCACTCTGCTAGCCATCAGGGGCATGGGGAAAAGAGAATATTTGGGGCGTGCTGGCAAGCAAGCAGCCATCCCCACTCTCCCAAGCCAGACTGACAGCTAGACATGGGACCCTGGACCTTGGGCTCTCTTGTAGGCACTCTAGAAATATGCTAGCTTGGGACACCCACCTGAAACAGGCGTGCTGACCTGTGTAGAAATCTGCACACTGGAGACCTTTGGTGGACTAGCTTGACCGGGGAGCGCTAAGGTCAGACTGCTGGCCTCCTGGTGGAGGAGACAGGTGTGAGAGTGCTTTTCTTCCACCCATGGTAGTGGAGCACCCGTCTTGGCTCAAGCCTATCTCAAAGCTAGGAAAGACACCTATTTTGCGGAGTGGTCTTCAGCAGGGTGTGATTCTTCCAGGAAGGCCTGTTTGGAGGCCGGCTAGGGATCCCTTCCTTGTAGGAATTGCACTCTGGGTCCCAGGCTGTAGATCAAGACTGCCTTGAGAGCTCTGCTCATGGGCAGTGGAGGGTGCCAAAGCGAATTGGCTTGCAAGGGTGCATGCATTTCTGGTCACTGGAGACCTTGTGTGTTGCAACTTGTCTTGGGAGGTGCCAGGCTCTCTGGCTAGCCTTTGGTGTCCCACATAAGTTACGGTGTGTTGATGCAGTGTTCTCGCTTGCATTCAAAAATGGCAGCGCTCTTGAACACGGTCTTTCCCATGAAGACAGACTGACAGAGGGTGGCATCAATCCAGAGACAGGGTCAGAGACAGAGAGAGAAATCAGGAGAAAGAGAAAGAGACAAAAAAAGAGACAGAAGGAGGCAGAAAGAGAGTGAGAAAGGAGATCTGGTTGAGCCAGAGTGCCTGCCATTGCCTGTGGTGAAGTCCTCAGAGGAGACTTTAGGCGGTTTGACCTCGGGATCTCAGCATTTCTAGCAGGAGAAAGATGCAGATTTCGGGGTTAGCGTTGCCGACCTGGTTGTCAGAGATGATTTGATGGGAGTCGGGAGGGTTGGGTTGGCTAGTGAGCATGGCCAGAGCTGCGTCCTCAGCAGCTTGAACTTGAGACTGCAAGTAGAGCTTGCCCTGTTTAATGACCCCAGTGCACAGTGTTAGAGGATTGAGGTGCTAAGAGTTGGCCCTGTTTTTTTTTTTTTCTTTTTTCGGGAAGAGTCTGCTTGCCTGCATTGCAGCTCCATGATGTGTAGGTCAGGCCGACACTGGTGGTTTGATTGCAGAGAGGGTCCAAGGTGATCTGAAAGGGCACGGAGGGAAGGAGGGACCCAGGGCAAGGACAAGCTCTGAGACCCTGGTGGAAACCTGGCACCGATGTGGCCTGGCATGCTGGAGGGTGAGGGCAGAGCAGGAGTGGTGAGAGGGCAGATGTGATCTGATCTGCCCATTGAGACGAGCCAGGCCCACCCATCCATCCCAGAGCCAGTTGCCCGCTTCCCACTGTAATGTTGGCATGTGCTTTGATGTCTTCGCAGTGTGGCATTGCGTGGCCTGCAAGGCCATTGTGCGGAGAGAGTGGCCCAGTTTCCTTTGCCCAGGACTCATGGCACCTGAAACAGTGAGCCTCGAGTGAAGTTGCTTGGTGTTGGTGACCTGCAGGAGAAGGCCTGAGGCCCAAGGTAAGCCTCCCATGCCTTGTCCCAGGTGCTCGGGATCCTGGGGTCTTGGTGGTGCTGCGAGGACTTACCATCCCTGCTTCCCGGGCCTGTCTGCACCTGGAGCAGACTTAGGTCCTCAAGTTGCTTCCCATTTCCATGCAGAGACCCGTTGCCACCTGCACAAAGACGGGGCATGTCTTGGTATTTCTCGCACTCCCCAACACCCACCCTGTCCTGAGTGCCCTGAAAATCCCTGTACCGGGGCACTCCAGCGTGCTTGGATCGATGATGATTTCCAGTCAAACATTCCTTGGAAAAGCTGAACAAAATGAGTGAAAACTCAGTACCGCCGCTCTCATCGAAACTGAGGTCCGGCACCTTGGCTCACCCAAGTCCTCTGGGAGTCAGACACAGGCCTGAGAACCACTCCGCTGCTCCTGCCCCCCTCCAGCAGTAGCCAGACTCTCTTGCCATGGGCTTGATCTTTCCCCCACTCTGCTAGCCATCAGGGGCATGGGGAAAAGAGAATATTTGGGGCGTGCTGGCAAGCAAGCAGCCATCCCCACTCTCCCAAGCCAGACTGACAGCTAGACATGGGACCCTGGACCTTGGGCTCTCTTGTAGGCACTCTAGAAATATGCTAGCTTGGGACACCCACCTGAAACAGGCGTGCTGACCTGTGTAGAAATCTGCACACTGGAGACCTTTGGTGGACTAGCTTGACCGGGGAGCGCTAAGGTCAGACTGCTGGCCTCCTGGTGGAGGAGACAGGTGTGAGAGTGCTTTTCTTCCACCCATGGTAGTGGAGCACCCGTCTTGGCTCAAGCCTATCTCAAAGCTAGGAAAGACACCTATTTTGCGGAGTGGTCTTCAGCAGGGTGTGATTCTTCCAGGAAGGCCTGTTTGGAGGCCGGCTAGGGATCCCTTCCTTGTAGGAATTGCACTCTGGGTCCCAGGCTGTAGATCAAGACTGCCTTGAGAGCTCTGCTCATGGGCAGTGGAGGGTGCCAAAGCGAATTGGCTTGCAAGGGTGCATGCATTTCTGGTCACTGGAGACCTTGTGTGTTGCAACTTGTCTTGGGAGGTGCCAGGCTCTCTGGCTAGCCTTTGGCGTCCCACATAAGTTATGGTGTGTTGATGCAGTGTTCTCGCTTGCATTCAAAAATGGCAGCGCTCTTGAACACGGTCTGTCCCATGAAGACAGACTGACAGAGGGTGGCATCAATCCAGAGACAGGGTCAGAGACAGAGAGAGAAATCAGGAGAAAGAGAAAGAGACAAAAAAAGAGACAGAAGGAGGCAGAAAGAGAGTGAGAAAGGAGATCTGGTTGAGCCAGAGTGCCTGCCATTGCCTGTGGTGAAGTCCTCAGAGGAGACTTTAGGCGGTTTGACCTCGGGATCTCAGCATTTCTAGCAGGAGAAAGATGCAGATTTCGGGGTTAGCGTTGCCGACCTGGTTGTCAGAGATGATTTGATGGGAGTCGGGAGGGTTGGGTTGGCTAGTGAGCATGGCCAGAGCTGCGTCCTCAGCAGCTTGAACTTGAGACTGCAAGTAGAGCTTGCCCTGTTTAATGACCCCAGTGCACAGTGTTAGAGGATTGAGGTGCTAAGAGTTGGCCCTGGTTTTTTTTTTTTCTTTTTTCGGGAAGAGTCTGCTTGCCTGCATTACAGCTCCATGATGTGTAGGTCAGGCCGACACTGGTGGTTTGATTGCAGAGAGGGTCCAAGGTGATCTGAAAGGGCACGGAGGGAAGGAGGGACCCAGGGCAAGGACAAGCTCTGAGACCCTGGTGGAAAACTGGCACCGATGTGGCCTGGCATGCTGGAGGGTGAGGGCAGAGCAGGAGTGGTGAGAGGGCAGATGTGATCTGATCTGCCCATTGAGACGAGCCAGACCCACCCATCCATCCCAGAGCCAGTTGCCCGCTTCCCACTGTAATGTTGGCATGTGCTTTGATGTCTTCACAGTGTGGCATTGCGTGGCCTGCAAGGCCATAGTGCGGAGAGAGTGGCCCAGCTTCCTTTGCCCAGGACTCATGGCACCTGAAACAGTGAGCCTCGAGTGAAGTTGCTTGGTGTTGGTGACCTGCAGGAGAAGGCCTGAGGCCCAAGGTAAGCCTCCCATGCCTTGTCCCAGGTGCTCAGGATCCTGGGGTCTTGGTGGTGCTGCGAGGACTTACCATCCCTGCTTCCCGGGCCTGTCTGCACCTGGAGCAGACTTAGGTCCTCAAGTTGCTTCCCATTTCCATGCAGAGACCCGTTGCCACCTGCACAAAGACGGGGCATGTCTTGGTATTTCTCGCACTCCCCAACACCCACCCTGTCCTGAGTGCCCTGAAAATCCCTGTACCGGGGCACTCCAGCGTGCTTGGATCGATGATGATTTCCAGTCAAACATTCCTTGGAAAAGCTGAACAAAATGAGTGAAAACTCAGTACCGCCGCTCTCATCGAAACTGAGGTCCGGCACCTTGGCTCACCCAAGTCCTCTGGGAGTCAGACACAGGCCTGAGAACCACTCCGCTGCTCCTGCCCCCCTCCAGCAGTAGCCAGACTCTCTTGCCATGGGCTTGATCTTTCCCCCACTCTGCTAGCCATCAGGGGCATGGGGAAAAGAGAATATTTGGGGCGTGGTGGCAAGCAAGCAGCCATCCCCACTCTCCCAAGCCAGACTGACAGCTAGACATGGGACCCTGGACCTTGGGCTCTCTTGTAGGCACTCTAGAAATATGCTAGCTTGGGACACCCACCTGAAACAGGCGTGCTGACCTGTGTAGAAATCTGCACACTGGAGACCTTTGGTGGACTAGCTTGACCGGGGAGCGCTAAGGTCAGACTGCTGGCCTCCTGGTGGAGGAGACAGGTGTGAGAGTGCTTTTCTTCCACCCATGGTAGTGGAGCACCCGTCTTGGCTCAAGCCTATCTCAAAGCTAGGAAAGACACCTATTTTGCGGAGTGGTCTTCAGCAGGGTGTGATTCTTCCAGGAAGGCCTGTTTGGAGGCCGGCTAGGGATCCCTTCCTTGTAGGAATTGCACTCTGGGTCCCAGGCTGTAGATCAAGACTGCCTTGAGAGCTCTGCTCATGGGCAGTGGAGGGTGCCAAAGCGAATTGGCTTGCAAGGGTGCATGCATTTCTGGTCACTGGAGACCTTGTGTGTTGCAACTTGTCTTGGAAGGTGCCAGGCTCTCTGGCTAGCCTTTGGCGTCCCACATAAGTTACGGTGTGTTGATGCAGTGTTCTCGCTTGCATTCAAAAATGGCAGCGCTCTTGAACACGGTCTGTCCCATGAAGACAGACTGACAGAGGGTGGCATCAATTCAGAGACAGGGGCAGAGACAGAGAGAGAAATCAGGAGAAAGAGAAAGAGACAAAAAAAGAGACAGAAGGAGGCAGAAAGAGAGAGAGAAAGGAGATCTGGTTGAGCCAGAGTGCCTGCCATTGCCTGTGGTGAAGTCCTCAGAGGAGACTTTAGGCGGTTTGACCTCGGGATCTCAGCATTTCTAGCAGGAGAAAGATGCAGATTTCGGGGTTAGCGTTGCCGACCTGGTTGTCAGAGATGATTTGATGGGAGTCGGGAGGGTTGGGTTGGCTAGTGAACATGGCCAGAGCTGTGTCCTCAGCAGCTTGAACTTGAGACTGCAAGTAGAGCTTGCCCTGTTTAATGACCCCAGTGCACAGTGTTAGAGGATTGAGGTGCTAAGAGTTGGCCCTGGTTTTTTTTTTCTTTTTTCGGGAAGAGTCTGCTTGCCTGCATTGCAGCTCCATGATGTGTAGGTCAGGCCGACACTGGTGGTTTGATTGCAGAGAGGGTCCAAGGTGATCTGAAAGGGCACGGAGGGAAGGAGGGACCCAGGGCAAGGACAAGCTCTGAGACCCTGGTGGAAACCTGGCACCGATGTGGCCTGGCATGCTGGAGGGTGAGGGCAGAGCAGGAGTGGTGAGAGGGCAGATGTGATCTGATCTGCCCATTGAGACGAGCCAGGCCCACCCATCCATCCCAGAGCCAGTTGCCCGCTTCCCACTGTAATGTTGGCATGTGCTTTGATGTCTTCACAGTGTGGCATTGCGTGGCCTGCAAGGCCATAGTGCGGAGAGAGTGGCCCAGCTTCCTTTGCCCAGGACTCATGGCACCTGAAACAGTGAGCCTCGAGTGAAGTTGCTTGGTGTTGGTGACCTGCAGGAGAAGGCCTGAGGCCCAAGGTAAGCCTCCCATGCCTTGTCCCAGGTGCTCAGGATCCTGGGGTCTTGGTGGTGCTGCGAGGACTTACCATCCCTGCTTCCCGGGCCTGTCTGCACCTGGAGCAGACTTAGGTCCTCAAGTTGCTTCCCATTTCCATGCAGAGACCCGTTGCCACCTGCACAAAGACGGGGCATGTCTTGGTATTTCTCGCACTCCCCAACACCCACCCTGTCCTGAGTGCCCTGAAAATCCCTGTACCGGGGCACTCCAGCGTGCTTGGATCGATGATGATTTCCAGTCAAACATTCCTTGGAAAAGCTGAACAAAATGAGTGAAAACTCAGTACCGCCGCTCTCATCGAAACTGAGGTCCGGCACCTTGGCTCACCCAAGTCCTCTGGGAGTCAGACACAGGCCTGAGAACCACTCTGCTGCTCCTGCCCCCCTCCAGCAGTAGCCAGACTCTCTTGCCATGGGCTTGATCTTTCCCCCACTCTGCTAGCCATCAGGGGCATGGGGAAAAGAGAATATTTGGGGCGTGCTGGCAAGCAAGCAGCCATCCCCACTCTCCCAAGCCAGACTGACAGCTAGACATGGGACCCTGGACCTTGGGCTCTCTTGTAGGCACTCTAGAAATATGCTAGCTTGGGACACCCACCTGAAACAGGCGTGCTGACCTGTGTAGAAATCTGCACACTGGAGACCTTTGGTGGACTAGCTTGACCGGGGAGCGCTAAGGTCAGACTGCTGGCCTCCTGGTGGAGGAGACAGGTGTGAGAGTGCTTTTCTTCCACCCATGGTAGTGGAGCACCCGTCTTGGCTCAAGCCTATCTCAAAGCTAGGAAAGACACCTATTTTGCGGAGTGGTCTTCAGCAGGGTGTGATTCTTCCAGGAAGGCCTGTTTGGAGGCCGGCTAGGGATCCCTTCCTTGTAGGAATTGCACTCTGGGTCCCAGGCTGTAGATCAAGACTGCCTTGAGAGCTCTGCTCATGGGCAGTGGAGGGTGCCAAAGCGAATTGGCTTGCAAGGGTGCATGCATTTCTGGTCACTGGAGACCTTGTGTGTTGCAACTTGTCTTGGGAGGTGCCAGGCTCTCTGGCTAGCCCTTGGCGTCCCACATAAGTTACGGTGTGTTGATGCAGTGTTCTCGATTGCAGTCAAAAATGGCAGCGCTCTTGAACATGGTCTGTCCCATGAAGACAGACTGACAGAGGGTGGCATCAATTCAGAGACAGGGTCAGAGACAGAGAGAGAAATCAGGAGAAAGAGAAAGAGACAAAAAAAGAGACAGAAGGAGGCAGAAAGAGAGTGAGAAAAGAGATCTGGTTGAGCCAGAGTGCCTGCCACTGCCTGTGGTGAAGTCCTCAGAGGAGACTTTAGGCGGTTTGACCTCGGGATCTCAGCATTTCTAGCAGGAGAAAGATGCAGATTTCGGGGTTAGCGTTGCCGACCTGGTTGTCAGAGATGATTTGATGGGAGTCGGGAGGGTTGGGTTGGCTAGTGAGCATGGCCAGAGCTGCGTCCTCAGCAGCTTGAACTTGAGACTGCAAGTAGAGCTTGCCCTGTTTAATGACCCCAGTGCACAGTGTTAGAGGATTGAGGTGCTAAGAGTTGGCCCTGGTTTTTTTTTTTCTTTTTTCGGGAAGAGTCTGCTTGCCTGCATTGCAGCTCCATGATGTGTAGGTCAGGCCGACACTGGTGGTTTGATTGCAGAGAGGGTCCAAGGTGATCTGAAAGGGCACGGAGGGAAGGAGGGACCCAGGGCAAGGACAAGCTCTGAGACCCTGGTGGAAACCTGGCACCGATGTGGCCTGGCATGCTGGAGGGTGAGGGCAGAGCAGGAGTGGTGAGAGGGCAGATGTGATCTGATCTGCCCATTGAGACGAGCCAGGCCCACCCATCCATCCCAGAGCCAGTTGCCCGCTTCCCACTGTAATGTTGGCATGTGCTTTGATGTCTTCACAGTGTGGCATTGCGTGGCCTGCAAGGCCATAGTGCGGAGAGAGTGGCCCAGCTTCCTTTGCCCAGGACTCATGGCACCTGAAACAGTGAGCCTCGAGTGAAGTTGCTTGGTGTTGGTGACCTGCAGGAGAAGGCCTGAGGCCCAAGGTAAGCCTCCCATGCCTTGTCCCAGGTGCTCAGGATCCTGGGGTCTTGGTGGTGCTGCGAGGACTTACCATCCCTGCTTCCCGGGCCTGTCTGCACCTGGAGCAGACTTAGGTCCTCAAGTTGCTTCCCATTTCCATGCAGAGACCCGTTGCCACCTGCACAAAGACGGGGCATGTCTTGGTATTTCTCGCACTCCCCAACACCCACCCTGTCCTGAGTGCCCTGAAAATCCCTGTACCGGGGCACTCCAGCGTGCTTGGATCGATGATGATTTCCAGTCAAACATTCCTTGGAAAAGCTGAACAAAATGAGTGAAAACTCAGTACCGCCGCTCTCATCGAAACTGAGGTCCGGCACCTTGGCTCACCCAAGTCCTCTGGGAGTCAGACACAGGCCTGAGAACCACTCCGCTGCTCCTGCCCCCCTCCAGCAGTAGCCAGACTCTCTTGCCATGGGCTTGATCTTTCCCCCACTCTGCTAGCCATCAGGGGCATGGGGAAAAGAGAATATTTGGGGCGTGCTGGCAAGCAAGCAGCCATCCCCACTCTCCCAAGCCAGACTGACAGCTAGACATGGGACCCTGGACCTTGGGCTCTCTTGTAGGCACTCTAGAAATATGCTAGCTTGGGACACCCACCTGAAACAGGCGTGCTGACCTGTGTAGAAATCTGCACACTGGAGACCTTTGGTGGACTAGCTTGACCGGGGAGCGCTAAGGTCAGACTGCTGGCCTCCTGGTGGAGGAGACAGGTGTGAGAGTGCTTTTCTTCCACCCATGGTAGTGGAGCACCCGTCTTGGCTCAAGCCTATCTCAAAGCTAGGAAAGACACCTATTTTGCGGAGTGGTCTTCAGCAGGGTGTGATTCTTCCAGGAAGGCCTGTTTGGAGGCCGGCTAGGGATCCCTTCCTTGTAGGAATTGCACTCTGGGTCCCAGGCTGTAGATCAAGACTGCCTTGAGAGCTCTGCTCATGGGCAGTGGAGGGTGCCAAAGCGAATTGGCTTGCAAGGGTGCATGCATTTCTGGTCACTGGAGACCTTGTGTGTTGCAACTTGTCTTGGGAGGTGCCAGGCTCTCTGGCTAGCCTTTGGTGTCCCACATAAGTTACGGTGTGTTGATGCAGTGTTCTCGCTTGCATTCAAAAATGGCAGCGCTCTTGAACACGGTCTTTCCCATGAAGACAGACTGACAGAGGGTGGCATCAATCCAGAGACAGGGTCAGAGACAGAGAGAGAAATCAGGAGAAAGAGAAAGAGACAAAAAAAGAGACAGAAGGAGGCAGAAAGAGAGTGAGAAAGGAGATCTGGTTGAGCCAGAGTGCCTGCCATTGCCTGTGGTGAAGTCCTCAGAGGAGACTTTAGGCGGTTTGACCTCGGGATCTCAGCATTTCTAGCAGGAGAAAGATGCAGATTTCGGGGTTAGCGTTGCCGACCTGGTTGTCAGAGATGATTTGATGGGAGTCGGGAGGGTTGGGTTGGCTAGTGAGCATGGCCAGAGCTGCGTCCTCAGCAGCTTGAACTTGAGACTGCAAGTAGAGCTTGCCCTGTTTAATGACCCCAGTGCACAGTGTTAGAGGATTGAGGTGCTAAGAGTTGGCCCTGTTTTTTTTTTTTTCTTTTTTCGGGAAGAGTCTGCTTGCCTGCATTGCAGCTCCATGATGTGTAGGTCAGGCCGACACTGGTGGTTTGATTGCAGAGAGGGTCCAAGGTGATCTGAAAGGGCACGGAGGGAAGGAGGGACCCAGGGCAAGGACAAGCTCTGAGACCCTGGTGGAAACCTGGCACCGATGTGGCCTGGCATGCTGGAGGGTGAGGGCAGAGCAGGAGTGGTGAGAGGGCAGATGTGATCTGATCTGCCCATTGAGACGAGCCAGGCCCACCCATCCATCCCAGAGCCAGTTGCCCGCTTCCCACTGTAATGTTGGCATGTGCTTTGATGTCTTCGCAGTGTGGCATTGCGTGGCCTGCAAGGCCATTGTGCGGAGAGAGTGGCCCAGTTTCCTTTGCCCAGGACTCATGGCACCTGAAACAGTGAGCCTCGAGTGAAGTTGCTTGGTGTTGGTGACCTGCAGGAGAAGGCCTGAGGCCCAAGGTAAGCCTCCCATGCCTTGTCCCAGGTGCTCGGGATCCTGGGGTCTTGGTGGTGCTGCGAGGACTTACCATCCCTGCTTCCCGGGCCTGTCTGCACCTGGAGCAGACTTAGGTCCTCAAGTTGCTTCCCATTTCCATGCAGAGACCCGTTGCCACCTGCACAAAGACGGGGCATGTCTTGGTATTTCTCGCACTCCCCAACACCCACCCTGTCCTGAGTGCCCTGAAAATCCCTGTACCGGGGCACTCCAGCGTGCTTGGATCGATGATGATTTCCAGTCAAACATTCCTTGGAAAAGCTGAACAAAATGAGTGAAAACTCAGTACCGCCGCTCTCATCGAAACTGAGGTCCGGCACCTTGGCTCACCCAAGTCCTCTGGGAGTCAGACACAGGCCTGAGAACCACTCCGCTGCTCCTGCCCCCCTCCAGCAGTAGCCAGACTCTCTTGCCATGGGCTTGATCTTTCCCCCACTCTGCTAGCCATCAGGGGCATGGGGAAAAGAGAATATTTGGGGCGTGCTGGCAAGCAAGCAGCCATCCCCACTCTCCCAAGCCAGACTGACAGCTAGACATGGGACCCTGGACCTTGGGCTCTCTTGTAGGCACTCTAGAAATATGCTAGCTTGGGACACCCACCTGAAACAGGCGTGCTGACCTGTGTAGAAATCTGCACACTGGAGACCTTTGGTGGACTAGCTTGACCGGGGAGCGCTAAGGTCAGACTGCTGGCCTCCTGGTGGAGGAGACAGGTGTGAGAGTGCTTTTCTTCCACCCATGGTAGTGGAGCACCCGTCTTGGCTCAAGCCTATCTCAAAGCTAGGAAAGACACCTATTTTGCGGAGTGGTCTTCAGCAGGGTGTGATTCTTCCAGGAAGGCCTGTTTGGAGGCCGGCTAGGGATCCCTTCCTTGTAGGAATTGCACTCTGGGTCCCAGGCTGTAGATCAAGACTGCCTTGAGAGCTCTGCTCATGGGCAGTGGAGGGTGCCAAAGCGAATTGGCTTGCAAGGGTGCATGCATTTCTGGTCACTGGAGACCTTGTGTGTTGCAACTTGTCTTGGAAGGTGCCAGGCTCTCTGGCTAGCCTTTGGCGTCCCACATAAGTTACGGTGTGTTGATGCAGTGTTCTCGCTTGCATTCAAAAATGGCAGCGCTCTTGAACACGGTCTGTCCCATGAAGACAGACTGACAGAGGGTGGCATCAATTCAGAGACAGGGGCAGAGACAGAGAGAGAAATCAGGAGAAAGAGAAAGAGACAAAAAAAGAGACAGAAGGAGGCAGAAAGAGAGAGAGAAAGGAGATCTGGTTGAGCCAGAGTGCCTGCCATTGCCTGTGGTGAAGTCCTCAGAGGAGACTTTAGGCGGTTTGACCTCGGGATCTCAGCATTTCTAGCAGGAGAAAGATGCAGATTTCGGGGTTAGCGTTGCCGACCTGGTTGTCAGAGATGATTTGATGGGAGTCGGGAGGGTTGGGTTGGCTAGTGAACATGGCCAGAGCTGCGTCCTCAGCAGCTTGAACTTGAGACTGCAAGTAGAGCTTGCCCTGTTTAATGACCCCAGTGCACAGTGTTAGAGGATTGAGGTGCTAAGAGTTGGCCCTGGTTTTTTTTTTCTTTTTTCGGGAAGAGTCTGCTTGCCTGCATTGCAGCTCCATGATGTGTAGGTCAGGCCGACACTGGTGGTTTGATTGCAGAGAGGGTCCAAGGTGATCTGAAAGGGCACGGAGGGAAGGAGGGACCCAGGGCAAGGACAAGCTCTGAGACCCTGGTGGAAACCTGGCACCGATGTGGCCTGGCATGCTGGAGGGTGAGGGCAGAGCAGGAGTGGTGAGAGGGCAGATGTGATCTGATCTGCCCATTGAGACGAGCCAGGCCCACCCATCCATCCCAGAGCCAGTTGCCCGCTTCCCACTGTAATGTTGGCATGTGCTTTGATGTCTTCACAGTGTGGCATTGCGTGGCCTGCAAGGCCATAGTGCGGAGAGAGTGGCCCAGCTTCCTTTGCCCAGGACTCATGGCACCTGAAACAGTGAGCCTCGAGTGAAGTTGCTTGGTGTTGGTGACCTGCAGGAGAAGGCCTGAGGCCCAAGGTAAGCCTCCCATGCCTTGTCCCAGGTGCTCAGGATCCTGGGGTCTTGGTGGTGCTGCGAGGACTTACCATCCCTGCTTCCCGGGCCTGTCTGCACCTGGAGCAGACTTAGGTCCTCAAGTTGCTTCCCATTTCCATGCAGAGACCCGTTGCCACCTGCACAAAGACGGGGCATGTCTTGGTATTTCTCGCACTCCCCAACACCCACCCTGTCCTGAGTGCCCTGAAAATCCCTGTACCGGGGCACTCCAGCGTGCTTGGATCGATGATGATTTCCAGTCAAACATTCCTTGGAAAAGCTGAACAAAATGAGTGAAAACTCAGTACCGCCGCTCTCATCGAAACTGAGGTCCGGCACCTTGGCTCACCCAAGTCCTCTGGGAGTCAGACACAGGCCTGAGAACCACTCTGCTGCTCCTGCCCCCCTCCAGCAGTAGCCAGACTCTCTTGCCATGGGCTTGATCTTTCCCCCACTCTGCTAGCCATCAGGGGCATGGGGAAAAGAGAATATTTGGGGCGTGCTGGCAAGCAAGCAGCCATCCCCACTCTCCCAAGCCAGACTGACAGCTAGACATGGGACCCTGGACCTTGGGCTCTCTTGTAGGCACTCTAGAAATATGCTAGCTTGGGACACCCACCTGAAACAGGCGTGCTGACCTGTGTAGAAATCTGCACACTGGAGACCTTTGGTGGACTAGCTTGACCGGGGAGCGCTAAGGTCAGACTGCTGGCCTCCTGGTGGAGGAGACAGGTGTGAGAGTGCTTTTCTTCCACCCATGGTAGTGGAGCACCCGTCTTGGCTCAAGCCTATCTCAAAGCTAGGAAAGACACCTATTTTGCGGAGTGGTCTTCAGCAGGGTGTGATTCTTCCAGGAAGGCCTGTTTGGAGGCCGGCTAGGGATCCCTTCCTTGTAGGAATTGCACTCTGGGTCCCAGGCTGTAGATCAAGACTGCCTTGAGAGCTCTGCTCATGGGCAGTGGAGGGTGCCAAAGCGAATTGGCTTGCAAGGGTGCATGCATTTCTGGTCACTGGAGACCTTGTGTGTTGCAACTTGTCTTGGGAGGTGCCAGGCTCTCTGGCTAGCCCTTGGCGTCCCACATAAGTTACGGTGTGTTGATGCAGTGTTCTCGATTGCAGTCAAAAATGGCAGCGCTCTTGAACACGGTCTGTCCCATGAAGACAGACTGACAGAGGGTGGCATCAATTCAGAGACAGGGTCAGAGACAGAGAGAGAAATCAGGAGAAAGAGAAAGAGACAAAAAAAGAGACAGAAGGAGGCAGAAAGAGAGTGAGAAAAGAGATCTGGTTGAGCCAGAGTGCCTGCCACTGCCTGTGGTGAAGTCCTCAGAGGAGACTTTAGGCGGTTTGACCTCGGGATCTCAGCATTTCTAGCAGGAGAAAGATGCAGATTTCGGGGTTAGCGTTGCCGACCTGGTTGTCAGAGATGATTTGATGGGAGTCGGGAGGGTTGGGTTGGCTAGTGAGCATGGCCAGAGCTGCGTCCTCAGCAGCTTGAACTTGAGACTGCAAGTAGAGCTTGCCCTGTTTAATGACCCCAGTGCACAGTGTTAGAGGATTGAGGTGCTAAGAGTTGGCCCTGGTTTTTTTTTTTCTTTTTTCGGGAAGAGTCTGCTTGCCTGCATTGCAGCTCCATGATGTGTAGGTCAGGCCGACACTGGTGGTTTGATTGCAGAGAGGGTCCAAGGTGATCTGAAAGGGCACGGAGGGAAGGAGGGACCCAGGGCAAGGACAAGCTCTGAGACCCTGGTGGAAACCTGGCACCGATGTGGCCTGGCATGCTGGAGGGTGAGGGCAGAGCAGGAGTGGTGAGAGGGCAGATGTGATCTGATCTGCCCATTGAGACGAGCCAGGCCCACCCATCCATCCCAGAGCCAGTTGCCCGCTTCCCACTGTAATGTTGGCATGTGCTTTGATGTCTTCACAGTGTGGCATTGCGTGGCCTGCAAGGCCATAGTGCGGAGAGAGTGGCCCAGCTTCCTTTGCCCAGGACTCATGGCACCTGAAACAGTGAGCCTCGAGTGAAGTTGCTTGGTGTTGGTGACCTGCAGGAGAAGGCCTGAGGCCCAAGGTAAGCCTCCCATGCCTTGTCCCAGGTGCTCAGGATCCTGGGGTCTTGGTGGTGCTGCGAGGACTTACCATCCCTGCTTCCCGGGCCTGTCTGCACCTGGAGCAGACTTAGGTCCTCAAGTTGCTTCCCATTTCCATGCAGAGACCCGTTGCCACCTGCACAAAGACGGGGCATGTCTTGGTATTTCTCGCACTCCCCAACACCCACCCTGTCCTGAGTGCCCTGAAAATCCCTGTACCGGGGCACTCCAGCGTGCTTGGATCGATGATGATTTCCAGTCAAACATTCCTTGGAAAAGCTGAACAAAATGAGTGAAAACTCAGTACCGCCGCTCTCATCGAAACTGAGGTCCGGCACCTTGGCTCACCCAAGTCCTCTGGGAGTCAGACACAGGCCTGAGAACCACTCCGCTGCTCCTGCCCCCCTCCAGCAGTAGCCAGACTCTCTTGCCATGGGCTTGATCTTTCCCCCACTCTGCTAGCCATCAGGGGCATGGGGAAAATAGAATATTTGGGGCGTGGTGGCAAGCAAGCAGCCATCCCCACTCTCCCAAGCCAGACTGACAGCTAGACATGGGACCCTGGAACTTGGGCTCTCTTGTAGGCACTCTAGAAATATGCTAGCTTGGGACACCCACCTGAAACAGGCGTGCTGACCTGTGTAGAAATCTGCACACTGGAGACCTTTGGTGGACTAGCTTGACCGGGGAGCGCTAAGGTCAGACTGCTGGCCTCCTGGTGGAGGAGACAGGTGTGAGAGTGCTTTTCTTCCACCCATGGTAGTGGAGCACCCGTCTTGGCTCAAGCCTATCTCAAAGCTAGGAAAGACACCTATTTTGCGGAGTGGTCTTCAGCAGGGTGTGATTCTTCCAGGAAGGCCTGTTTGGAGGCCGGCTAGGGATCCCTTCCTTGTAGGAATTGCACTCTGGGTCCCAGGCTGTAGATCAAGACTGCCTTGAGAGCTCTGCTCATGGGCAGTGGAGGGTGCCAAAGCGAATTGGCTTGCAAGGGTGCATGCATTTCTGGTCACTGGAGACCTTGTGTGTTGCAACTTGTCTTGGGAGGTGCCAGGCTCTCTGGCTAGCCTTTGGTGTCCCACATAAGTTACGGTGTGTTGATGCAGTGTTCTCGCTTGCATTCAAAAATGGCAGCGCTCTTGAACACGGTCTTTCCCATGAAGACAGACTGACAGAGGGTGGCATCAATCCAGAGACAGGGTCAGAGACAGAGAGAGAAATCAGGAGAAAGAGAAAGAGACAAAAAAAGAGACAGAAGGAGGCAGAAAGAGAGTGAGAAAGGAGATCTGGTTGAGCCAGAGTGCCTGCCATTGCCTGTGGTGAAGTCCTCAGAGGAGACTTTAGGCGGTTTGACCTCGGGATCTCAGCATTTCTAGCAGGAGAAAGATGCAGATTTCGGGGTTAGCGTTGCCGACCTGGTTGTCAGAGATGATTTGATGGGAGTCGGGAGGGTTGGGTTGGCTAGTGAGCATGGCCAGAGCTGCGTCCTCAGCAGCTTGAACTTGAGACTGCAAGTAGAGCTTGCCCTGTTTAATGACCCCAGTGCACAGTGTTAGAGGATTGAGGTGCTAAGAGTTGGCCCTGTTTTTTTTTTTTCTTTTTTCGGGAAGAGTCTGCTTGCCTGCATTGCAGCTCCATGATGTGTAGGTCAGGCCGACACTGGTGGTTTGATTGCAGAGAGGGTCCAAGGTGATCTGAAAGGGCACGGAGGGAAGGAGGGACCCAGGGCAAGGACAAGCTCTGAGACCCTGGTGGAAACCTGGCACCGATGTGGCCTGGCATGCTGGAGGGTGAGGGCAGAGCAGGAGTGGTGAGAGGGCAGATGTGATCTGATCTGCCCATTGAGACGAGCCAGGCCCACCCATCCATCCCAGAGCCAGTTGCCCGCTTCCCACTGTAATGTTGGCATGTGCTTTGATGTCTTCGCAGTGTGGCATTGCGTGGCCTGCAAGGCCATTGTGCGGAGAGAGTGGCCCAGTTTCCTTTGCCCAGGACTCATGGCACCTGAAACAGTGAGCCTCGAGTGAAGTTGCTTGGTGTTGGTGACCTGCAGGAGAAGGCCTGAGGCCCAAGGTAAGCCTCCCATGCCTTGTCCCAGGTGCTCGGGATCCTGGGGTCTTGGTGGTGCTGCGAGGACTTACCATCCCTGCTTCCCGGGCCTGTCTGCACCTGGAGCAGACTTAGGTCCTCAAGTTGCTTCCCATTTCCATGCAGAGACCCGTTGCCACCTGCACAAAGACGGGGCATGTCTTGGTATTTCTCGCACTCCCCAACACCCACCCTGTCCTGAGTGCCCTGAAAATCCCTGTACCGGGGCACTCCAGCGTGCTTGGATCGATGATGATTTCCAGTCAAACATTCCTTGGAAAAGCTGAACAAAATGAGTGAAAACTCAGTACCGCCGCTCTCATCGAAACTGAGGTCCGGCACCTTGGCTCACCCAAGTCCTCTGGGAGTCAGACACAGGCCTGAGAACCACTCCGCTGCTCCTGCCCCCCTCCAGCAGTAGCCAGACTCTCTTGCCATGGGCTTGATCTTTCCCCCACTCTGCTAGCCATCAGGGGCATGGGGAAAAGAGAATATTTGGGGCGTGCTGGCAAGCAAGCAGCCATCCCCACTCTCCCAAGCCAGACTGACAGCTAGACATGGGACCCTGGACCTTGGGCTCTCTTGTAGGCACTCTAGAAATATGCTAGCTTGGGACACCCACCTGAAACAGGCGTGCTGACCTGTGTAGAAATCTGCACACTGGAGACCTTTGGTGGACTAGCTTGACCGGGGAGCGCTAAGGTCAGACTGCTGGCCTCCTGGTGGAGGAGACAGGTGTGAGAGTGCTTTTCTTCCACCCATGGTAGTGGAGCACCCGTCTTGGCTCAAGCCTATCTCAAAGCTAGGAAAGACACCTATTTTGCGGAGTGGTCTTCAGCAGGGTGTGATTCTTCCAGGAAGGCCTGTTTGGAGGCCGGCTAGGGATCCCTTCCTTGTAGGAATTGCACTCTGGGTCCCAGGCTGTAGATCAAGACTGCCTTGAGAGCTCTGCTCATGGGCAGTGGAGGGTGCCAAAGCGAATTGGCTTGCAAGGGTGCATGCATTTCTGGTCACTGGAGACCTTGTGTGTTGCAACTTGTCTTGGGAGGTGCCAGGCTCTCTGGCTAGCCTTTGGCGTCCCACATAAGTTACGGTGTGTTGATGCAGTGTTCTCGCTTGCATTCAAAAATGGCAGCGCTCTTGAACACGGTCTGTCCCATGAAGACAGACTGACAGAGGGTGGCATCAATCCAGAGACAGGGTCAGAGACAGAGAGAGAAATCAGGAGAAAGAGAAAGAGACAAAAAAAGAGACAGAAGGAGGCAGAAAGAGAGTGAGAAAGGAGATCTGGTTGAGCCAGAGTGCCTGCCATTGCCTGTGGTGAAGTCCTCAGAGGAGACTTTAGGCGGTTTGACCTCGGGATCTCAGCATTTCTAGCAGGAGAAAGATGCAGATTTCGGGGTTAGCGTTGCCGACCTGGTTGTCAGAGATGATTTGATGGGAGTCGGGAGGGTTGGGTTGGCTAGTGAGCATGGCCAGAGCTGCGTCCTCAGCTGCTTGAACTTGAGACAGCAAGTAGAGCTTGCCCTGTTTAATGACCCCAGTGCACAGTGTTAGAGGATTGAGGTGCTAAGAGTTGGCCCTGGTTTTTTTTTTTCTTTTTTCGGGAAGAGTCTGCTTGCCTGCATTGCAGCTCCATGATGTGTAGGTCAGGCCGACACTGGTGGTTTGATTGCAGAGAGGGTCCAAGGTGATCTGAAAGGGCACGGAGGGAAGGAGGGACCCAGGGCAAGGACAAGCTCTGAGGCCCTGGTGGAAACCTGGCACCGATGTGGCCTGGCATGCTGGAGGGTGAGGGCAGAGCAGGAGTGGTGAGAGGGCAGATGTGATCTGATCTGCCCATTGAGACGAGCCAGGCCCACCCATCCATCCCAGAGCCAGTTGCCCGCTTCCCACTGTAATGTTGGCATGTGCTTTGATGTCTTCACAGTGTGGCATTGCGTGGCCTGCAAGGCCATAGTGCGGAGAGAGTGGCCCAGCTTCCTTTGCCCAGGACTCATGGCACCTGAAACAGTGAGCCTCGAGTGAAGTTGCTTGGTGTTGGTGACCTGCAGGAGAAGGCCTGAGGCCCAAGGTAAGCCTCCCATGCCTTGTCCCAGGTGCTCAGGATCCTGGGGTCTTGGTGGTGCTGCGAGGACTTACCATCCCTGCTTCCCGGGCCTGTCTGCACCTGGAGCAGACTTAGGTCCTCAAGTTGCTTCCCATTTCCATGCAGAGACCCGTTGCCACCTGCACAAAGACGGGGCATGTCTTGGTATTTCTCGCACTCCCCAACACCCACCCTGTCCTGAGTGCCCTGAAAATCCCTGTACCGGGGCACTCCAGCGTGCTTGGATCGATGATGATTTCCAGTCAAACATTCCTTGGAAAAGCTGAACAAAATGAGTGAAAACTCAGTACCGCCGCTCTCATCGAAACTGAGGGCCGGCACCTTGGCTCACCCAAGTCCTCTGGGAGTCAGACACAGGCCTGAGAACCACTCCGCTGCTCCTGCCCCCCTCCAGCAGTAGCCAGACTCTCTTGCCATGGGCTTGATCTTTCCCCCACTCTGCTAGCCATCAGGGGCATGGGGAAAAGAGAATATTTGGGGCGTGCTGGCAAGCAAGCAGCCATCCCCACTCTCCCAAGCCAGACTGACAGCTAGACATGGGACCCTGGACCTTGGGCTCTCTTGTAGGCACTCTAGAAATATGCTAGCTTGGGACACCCACCTGAAACAGGCGTGCTGACCTGTGTAGAAATCTGCACGCTGGAGGCCTTTGGTGGACTAGCTTGACCGGGGAGCGCTAAGGTCAGACTGCTGGCCTCCTGGTGGAGGAGACAGGTGTGAGAGTGCTTTTCTTCCACCCATGGTAGTGGAGCACCCGTCTTGGCTCAAGCCTATCTCAAAGCTAGGAAAGACACCTATTTTGCGGAGTGGTCTTCAGCAGGGTGTGATTCTTCCAGGAAGGCCTGTTTGGAGGCCGGCTAGGGATCCCTTCCTTGTAGGAATTGCACTCTGGGTCCCAGGCTGTAGATCAAGACTGCCTTGAGAGCTCTGCTCATGGGCAGTGGAGGGTGCCAAAGCGAATTGGCTTGCAAGGGTGCATGCATTTCTGGTCACTGGAGACCTTGTGTGTTGCAACTTGTCTTGGGAGGTACCAGGCTCTCTGGCTAGCCTTTGGCGTCCCACATAAGTTACGGTGTGTTGATGCAGTGTTCTCGCTTGCATTCAAAAATGGCAGCGCTCTTGAACACGGTCTGTCCCATGAAGACAGACTGACAGAGGGTGGCATCAATCCAGAGACAGGGTCAGAGACAGAGAGAGAAATCAGGAGAAAGAGAAAGAGACAAAAAAAGAGACAGAAGGAGGCAGAAAGAGAGTGAGAAAGGAGATCTGGTTGAGCCAGAGTGCCTGCCATTGCCTGTGGTGAAGTCCTCAGAGGAGACTTTAGGCGGTTTGACCTCGGGATCTCAGCATTTCTAGCAGGAGAAAGATGCAGATTTCGGGGTTAGCGTTGCCGACCTGGTTGTCAGAGATGATTTGATGGGAGTCGGGAGGGTTGGGTTGGCTAGTGAGCATGGCCAGAGCTGCGTCCTCAGCAGCTTGAACTTGAGACTGCAAGTAGAGCTTGCCCTGTTTAATGACCCCAGTGCACAGTGTTAGAGGATTGAGGTGCTAAGAGTTGGCCCTGGTTTTTTTTTTTCTTTTTTCGGGAAGAGTCTGCTTGCCTGCATTGCAGCTCCATGATGTGTAGGTCAGGCCGACACTGGTGGTTTGATTGCAGAGAGGGTCCAAGGTGATCTGAAAGGGCACGGAGGGAAGGAGGGACCCAGGGCAAGGACAAGCTCTGAGACCCTGGTGGAAACCTGGCACCGATGTGGCCTGGCATGCTGGAGGGTGAGGGCAGAGCAGGAGTGGTGAGAGGGCAGATGTGATCTGATCTGCCCATTGAGACGAGCCAGGCCCACCCATCCATCCCAGAGCCAGTTGCCCGCTTCCCACTGTAATGTTGGCATGTGCTTTGATGTCTTCACAGTGTGGCATTGCGTGGCCTGCAAGGCCATAGTGCGGAGAGAGTGGCCCAGCTTCCTTTGCCCAGGACTCATGGCACCTGAAACAGTGAGCCTCGAGTGAAGTTGCTTGGTGTTGGTGACCTGCAGGAGAAGGCCTGAGGCCCAAGGTAAGCCTCCCATGCCTTGTCCCAGGTGCTCAGGATCCTGGGGTCTTGGTGGTGCTGCGAGGACTTACCATCCCTGCTTCCCGGGCCTGTCTGCACCTGGAGCAGACTTAGGTCCTCAAGTTGCTTCCCATTTCCATGCAGAGACCCGTTGCCACCTGCACAAAGACGGGGCATGTCTTGGTATTTCTCGCACTCCCCAACACCCACCCTGTCCTGAGTGCCCTGAAAATCCCTGTACCAGGGCACTCCAGCGTGCTTGGATCGATGATGATTTCCAGTCAAACATTCCTTGGAAAAGCTGAACAAAATGAGTGAAAACTCAGTACCGCCGCTCTCATCGAAACTGAGGTCCGGCACCTTGGCTCACCCAAGTCCTCTGGGAGTCAGACACAGGCCTGAGAACCACTCCGCTGCTCCTGCCCCCCTCCAGCAGTAGCCAGACTCTCTTGCCATGGGCTTGATCTTTCCCCCACTCTGCTAGCCATCAGGGGCATGGGGAAAAGAGAATATTTGGGGCGTGCTGGCAAGCAAGCAGCCATCCCCACTCTCCCAAGCCAGACTGACAGCTAGACATGGGACCCTGGACCTTGGGCTCTCTTGTAGGCACTCTAGAAATATGCTAGCTTGGGACACCCACCTGAAACAGGCGTGCTGACCTGTGTAGAAATCTGCACACTGGAGACCTTTGGTGGACTAGCTTGACCGGGGAGCGCTAAGGTCAGACTGCTGGCCTCCTGGTGGAGGAGACAGGTGTGAGAGTGCTTTTCTTCCACCCATGGTAGTGGAGCACCCGTCTTGGCTCAAGCCTATCTCAAAGCTAGGAAAGACACCTATTTTGCGGAGTGGTCTTCAGCAGGGTGTGATTCTTCCAGGAAGGCCTGTTTGGAGGCCGGCTAGGGATCCCTTCCTTGTAGGAATTGCACTCTGGGTCCCAGGCTGTAGATCAAGACTGCCTTGAGAGCTCTGCTCATGGGCAGTGGAGGGTGCCAGAGCGAATTGGCTTGCAAGGGTGCATGCATTTCTGGTCACTGGAGACCTTGTGTGTTGCAACTTGTCTTGGGAGGTGCCAGGCTCTCTGGCTAGCCTTTGGTGTCCCACATAAGTTACGGTGTGTTGATGCAGTGTTCTCGCTTGCATTCAAAAATGGCAGCGCTCTTGAACACGGTCTGTCCCATGAAGACAGACTGACAGAGGGTGGCATCAATCCAGAGACAGGGTCAGAGACAGAGAGAGAAATCAGGAGAAAGAGAAAGAGACAAAAAAAGAGACAGAAGGAGGCAGAAAGAGAGTGAGAAAGGAGATCTGGTTGAGCCAGAGTGCCTGCCATTGCCTGTGGTGAAGTCCTCAGAGGAGACTTTAGGCGGTTTGACCTCGGGATCTCAGCATTTCTAGCAGGAGAAAGATGCAGATTTCGGGGTTAGCGTTGCCGACCTGGTTGTCAGAGATGATTTGATGGGAGTCGGGAGGGTTGGGTTGGCTAGTGAGCATGGCCAGAGCTGCGTCCTCAGCTGCTTGAACTTGAGACAGCAAGTAGAGCTTGCCCTGTTTAATGACCCCAGTGCACAGTGTTAGAGGATTGAGGTGCTAAGAGTTGGCCCTGGTTTTTTTTTTTCTTTTTTCGGGAAGAGTCTGCTTGCCTGCATTGCAGCTCCATGATGTGTAGGTCAGGCCGACACTGGTGGTTTGATTGCAGAGAGGGTCCAAGGTGATCTGAAAGGGCACGGAGGGAAGGAGGGACCCAGGGCAAGGACAAGCTCTGAGGCCCTGGTGGAAACCTGGCACCGATGTGGCCTGGCATGCTGGAGGGTGAGGGCAGAGCAGGAGTGGTGAGAGGGCAGATGTGATCTGATCTGCCCATTGAGACGAGCCAGGCCCACCCATCCATCCCAGAGCCAGTTGCCCGCTTCCCACTGTAATGTTGGCATGTGCTTTGATGTCTTCACAGTGTGGCATTGCGTGGCCTGCAAGGCCATAGTGCGGAGAGAGTGGCCCAGCTTCCTTTGCCCAGGACTCATGGCACCTGAAACAGTGAGCCTCGAGTGAAGTTGCTTGGTGTTGGTGACCTGCAGGAGAAGGCCTGAGGCCCAAGGTAAGCCTCCCATGCCTTGTCCCAGGTGCTCAGGATCCTGGGGTCTTGGTGGTGCTGCGAGGACTTACCATCCCTGCTTCCCGGGCCTGTCTGCACCTGGAGCAGACTTAGGTCCTCAAGTTGCTTCCCATTTCCATGCAGAGACCCGTTGCCACCTGCACAAAGACGGGGCATGTCTTGGTATTTCTCGCACTCCCCAACACCCACCCTGTCCTGAGTGCCCTGAAAATCCCTGTACCGGGGCACTCCAGCGTGCTTGGATCGATGATGATTTCCAGTCAAACATTCCTTAGAAAAGCTGAACAAAATGAGTGAAAACTCAGTACCGCCGCTCTCATCGAAACTGAGGGCCGGCACCTTGGCTCACCCAAGTCCTCTGGGAGTCAGACACAGGCCTGAGAACCACTCCGCTGCTCCTGCCCCCCTCCAGCAGTAGCCAGACTCTCTTGCCATGGGCTTGATCTTTCCCCCACTCTGCTAGCCATCAGGGGCATGGGGAAAAGAGAATATTTGGGGCGTGCTGGCAAGCAAGCAGCCATCCCCACTCTCCCAAGCCAGACTGACAGCTAGACATGGGACCCTGGACCTTGGGCTCTCTTGTAGGCACTCTAGAAATATGCTAGCTTGGGACACCCACCTGAAACAGGCGTGCTGACCTGTGTAGAAATCTGCACACTGGAGACCTTTGGTGGACTAGCTTGACCGGGGAGCGCTAAGGTCAGACTGCTGGCCTCCTGGTGGAGGAGACAGGTGTGAGAGTGCTTTTCTTCCACCCATGGTAGTGGAGCACCCGTCTTGGCTCAAGCCTATCTCAAAGCTAGGAAAGACACCTATTTTGCGGAGTGGTCTTCAGCAGGGTGTGATTCTTCCAGGAAGGCCTGTTTGGAGGCCGGCTAGGGATCCCTTCCTTGTAGGAATTGCACTCTGGGTCCCAGGCTGTAGATCAAGACTGCCTTGAGAGCTCTGCTCATGGGCAGTGGAGGGTGCCAAAGCGAATTGGCTTGCAAGGGTGCATGCATTTCTGGTCACTGGAGACCTTGTGTGTTGCAACTTGTCTTGGGAGGTACCAGGCTCTCTGGCTAGCCTTTGGCGTCCCACATAAGTTACGGTGTGTTGATGCAGTGTTCTCGCTTGCATTCAAAAATGGCAGCGCTCTTGAACACGGTCTGTCCCATGAAGACAGACTGACAGAGGGTGGCATCAATCCAGAGACAGGGTCAGAGACAGAGAGAGAAATCAGGAGAAAGAGAAAGAGACAAAAAAAGAGACAGAAGGAGGCAGAAAGAGAGTGAGAAAGGAGATCTGGTTGAGCCAGAGTGCCTGCCATTGCCTGTGGTGAAGTCCTCAGAGGAGACTTTAGGCGGTTTGACCTCGGGATCTCAGCATTTCTAGCAGGAGAAAGATGCAGATTTCGGGGTTAGCGTTGCCGACCTGGTTGTCAGAGATGATTTGATGGGAGTCGGGAGGGTTGGGTTGGCTAGTGAGCATGGCCAGAGCTGCGTCCTCAGCAGCTTGAACTTCAGACAGCAAGTAGAGCTTGCCCTGTTTAATGACCCCAGTGCACAGTGTTAGAGGATTGAGGTGCTAAGAGTTGGCCCTGGTTTTTTTTTTCTTTTTTCGGGAAGAGTCTGCTTGCCTGCATTGCAGCTCCATGATGTGTAGGTCAGGCCGACACTGGTGGTTTGATTGCAGAGAGGGTCCAAGGTGATCTGAAAGGGCACGGAGGGAAGGAGGGACCCAGGGCAAGGACAAGCTCTGAGACCCTGGTGGAAACCTGGCACCGATGTGGCCTGGCATGCTGGAGGGTGAGGGCAGAGCAGGAGTGGTGAGAGGGCAGATGTGATCTGATCTGCCCATTGAGACGAGCCAGGCCCACCCATCCATCCCAGAGCCAGTTGCCCGCTTCCCACTGTAATGTTGGCATGTGCTTTGATGTCTTCACAGTGTGGCATTGCGTGGCCTGCAAGGCCATAGTGCGGAGAGAGTGGCCCAGCTTCCTTTGCCCAGGACTCATGGCACCTGAAACAGTGAGCCTCGAGTGAAGTTGCTTGGTGTTGGTGACCTGCAGGAGAAGGCCTGAGGCCCAAGGTAAGCCTCCCATGCCTTGTCCCAGGTGCTCAGGATCCTGGGGTCTTGGTGGTGCTGCGAGGACTTACCATCCCTGCTTCCCGGGCCTGTCTGCACCTGGAGCAGACTTAGGTCCTCAAGTTGCTTCCCATTTCCATGCAGAGACCCGTTGCCACCTGCACAAAGACGGGGCATGTCTTGGTATTTCTCGCACTCCCCAACACCCACCCTGTCCTGAGTGCCCTGAAAATCCCTGTACCGGGGCACTCCAGCGTGCTTGGATCGATGATGATTTCCAGTCAAACATTCCTTGGAAAAGCTGAACAAAATGAGTGAAAACTCAGTACCGCCGCTCTCATCGAAACTGAGGGCCGGCACCTTGGCTCACCCAAGTCCTCTGGGAGTCAGACACAGGCCTGAGAACCACTCCGCTGCTCCTGCCCCCCTCCAGCAGTAGCCAGACTCTCTTGCCATGGGCTTGATCTTTCCCCCACTCTGCTAGCCATCAGGGGCATGGGGAAAAGAGAATATTTGGGGCGTGCTGGCAAGCAAGCAGCCATCCCCACTCTCCCAAGCCAGACTGACAGCTAGACATGGGACCCTGGACCTTGGGCTCTCTTGTAGGCACTCTAGAAATATGCTAGCTTGGGACACCCACCTGAAACAGGCGTGCTGACCTGTGTAGAAATCTGCACACTGGAGACCTTTGGTGGACTAGCTTGACCGGGGAGCGCTAAGGTCAGACTGCTGGCCTCCTGGTGGAGGAGACAGGTGTGAGAGTGCTTTTCTTCCACCCATGGTAGTGGAGCACCCGTCTTGGCTCAAGCCTATCTCAAAGCTAGGAAAGACACCTATTTTGCGGAGTGGTCTTCAGCAGGGTGTGATTCTTCCAGGAAGGCCTGTTTGGAGGCCGGCTAGGGATCCCTTCCTTGTAGGAATTGCACTCTGGGTCCCAGGCTGTAGATCAAGACTGCCTTGAGAGCTCTGCTCATGGGCAGTGGAGGGTGCCAGAGCGAATTGGCTTGCAAGGGTGCATGCATTTCTGGTCACTGGAGACCTTGTGTGTTGCAACTTGTCTTGGGAGGTGCCAGGCTCTCTGGCTAGCCTTTGGTGTCCCACATAAGTTACGGTGTGTTGATGCAGTGTTCTCGCTTGCATTCAAAAATGGCAGCGCTCTTGAACACGGTCTGTCCCATGAAGACAGACTGACAGAGGGTGGCATCAATCCAGAGACAGGGTCAGAGACAGAGAGAGAAATCAGGAGAAAGAGAAAGAGACAAAAAAAGAGACAGAAGGAGGCAGAAAGAGAGTGAGAAAGGAGATCTGGTTGAGCCAGAGTGCCTGCCATTGCCTGTGGTGAAGTCCTCAGAGGAGACTTTAGGCGGTTTGACCTCGGGATCTCAGCATTTCTAGCAGGAGAAAGATGCAGATTTCGGGGTTAGCGTTGCCGACCTGGTTGTCAGAGATGATTTGATGGGAGTCGGGAGGGTTGGGTTGGCTAGTGAGCATGGCCAGAGCTGCGTCCTCAGCTGCTTGAACTTGAGACAGCAAGTAGAGCTTGCCCTGTTTAATGACCCCAGTGCACAGTGTTAGAGGATTGAGGTGCTAAGAGTTGGCCCTGGTTTTTTTTTTCTTTTTTCAGGAAGAGTCTGCTTGCCTGCATTGCAGCTCCATGATGTGTAGGTCAGGCCGACACTGGTGGTTTGATTGCAGAGAGGGTCCAAGGTGATCTGAAAGGGCACGGAGGGAAGGAGGGACCCAGGGCAAGGACAAGCTCTGAGGCCCTGGTGGAAACCTGGCACCGATGTGGCCTGGCATGCTGGAGGGTGAGGGCAGAGCAGGAGTGGTGAGAGGGCAGATGTGATCTGATCTGCCCATTGAGACGAGCCAGGCCCACCCATCCATCCCAGAGCCAGTTGCCCGCTTCCCACTGTAATGTTGGCATGTGCTTTGATGTCTTCACAGTGTGGCATTGCGTGGCCTGCAAGGCCATAGTGCGGAGAGAGTGGCCCAGCTTCCTTTGCCCAGGACTCATGGCACCTGAAACAGTGAGCCTCGAGTGAAGTTGCTTGGTGTTGGTGACCTGCAGGAGAAGGCCTGAGGCCCAAGGTAAGCCTCCCATGCCTTGTCCCAGGTGCTCAGGATCCTGGGGTCTTGGTGGTGCTGCGAGGACTTACCATCCCTGCTTCCCGGGCCTGTCTGCACCTGGAGCAGACTTAGGTCCTCAAGTTGCTTCCCATTTCCATGCAGAGACCCGTTGCCACCTGCACAAAGACGGGGCATGTCTTGGTATTTCTCGCACTCCCCAACACCCACCCTGTCCTGAGTGCCCTGAAAATCCCTGTACTGGGGCACTCCAGCGTGCTTGGATCGATGATGATTTCCAGTCAAACATTCCTTGGAAAAGCTGAACAAAATGAGTGAAAACTCAGTACCGCCGCTCTCATCGAAACTGAGGGCCGGCACCTTGGCTCACCCAAGTCCTCTGGGAGTCAGACACAGGCCTGAGAACCACTCCGCTGCTCCTGCCCCCCTCCAGCAGTAGCCAGACTCTCTTGCCATGGGCTTGATCTTTCCCCCACTCTGCTAGCCATCAGGGGCATGGGGAAAAGAGAATATTTGGGGCGTGCTGGCAAGCAAGCAGCCATCCCCACTCTCCCAAGCCAGACTGACAGCTAGACATGGGACCCTGGACCTTGGGCTCTCTTGTAGGCACTCTAGAAATATGCTAGCTTGGGACACCCACCTGAAACAGGCGTGCTGACCTGTGTAGAAATCTGCACACTGGAGACCTTTGGTGGACTAGCTTGACCGGGGAGCGCTAAGGTCAGACTGCTGGCCTCCTGGTGGAGGAGACAGGTGTGAGAGTGCTTTTCTTCCACCCATGGTAGTGGAGCACCCGTCTTGGCTCAAGCCTATCTCAAAGCTAGGAAAGACACCTATTTTGCGGAGTGGTCTTCAGCAGGGTGTGATTCTTCCAGGAAGGCCTGTTTGGAGGCCGGCTAGGGATCCCTTCCTTGTAGGAATTGCACTCTGGGTCCCAGGCTGTAGATCAAGACTGCCTTGAGAGCTCTGCTCATGGGCAGTGGAGGGTGCCAAAGCGAATTGGCTTGCAAGGGTGCATGCATTTCTGGTCACTGGAGACCTTGTGTGTTGCAACTTGTCTTGGGAGGTACCAGGCTCTCTGGCTAGCCTTTGGCGTCCCACATAAGTTACGGTGTGTTGATGCAGTGTTCTCGCTTGCATTCAAAAATGGCAGCGCTCTTGAACACGGTCTGTCCCATGAAGACAGACTGACAGAGGGTGGCATCAATCCAGAGACAGGGTCAGAGACAGAGAGAGAAATCAGGAGAAAGAGAAAGAGACAAAAAAAGAGACAGAAGGAGGCAGAAAGAGAGTGAGAAAGGAGATCTGGTTGAGCCAGAGTGCCTGCCATTGCCTGTGGTGAAGTCCTCAGAGGAGACTTTAGGCGGTTTGACCTCGGGATCTCAGCATTTCTAGCAGGAGAAAGATGCAGATTTCGGGGTTAGCGTTGCCGACCTGGTTGTCAGAGATGATTTGATGGGAGTCGCGAGGGTTGGGTTGGCTAGTGAGCATGGCCAGAGCTGCGTCCTCAGCAGCTTGAACTTGAGACTGCAAGTAGAGCTTGCCCTGTTTAATGACCCCAGTGCACAGTGTTAGAGGATTGAGGTGCTAAGAGTTGGCCCTGGTTTTTTTTTTTCTTTTTTCGGGAAGAGTCTGCTTGCCTGCATTGCAGCTCCATGATGTGTAGGTCAGGCCGACACTGGTGGTTTGATTGCAGAGAGGGTCCAAGGTGATCTGAAAGGGCACGGAGGGAAGGAGGGACCCAGGGCAAGGACAAGCTCTGAGACCCTGGTGGAAACCTGGCACCGATGTGGCCTGGCATGCTGGAGGGTGAGGGCAGAGCAGGAGTGGTGAGAGGGCAGATGTGATCTGATCTGCCCATTGAGACGAGCCAGGCCCACCCATCCATCCCAGAGCCAGTTGCCCGCTTCCCACTGTAATGTTGGCATGTGCTTTGATGTCTTCACAGTGTGGCATTGCGTGGCCTGCAAGGCCATAGTGCGGAGAGAGTGGCCCAGTTTCCTTTGCCCAGGACTCATGGCACCTGAAACAGTGAGCCTCGAGTGAAGTTGCTTGGTGTTGGTGACCTGCAGGAGAAGGCCTGAGGCCCAAGGTAAGCCTCCCATGCCTTGTCCCAGGTGCTCAGGATCCTGGGGTCTTGGTGGTGCTGCGAGGACTTACCATCCCTGCTTCCCGGGCCTGTCTGCACCTGGAGCAGACTTAGGTCCTCAAGTTGCTTCCCATTTCCATGCAGAGACCCGTTGCCACCTGCACAAAGACGGGGCATGTCTTGGTATTTCTCGCACTCCCCAACACCCACCCTGTCCTGAGTGCCCTGAAAATCCCTGTACCGGGGCACTCCAGCGTGCTTGGATCGATGATGATTTCCAGTCAAACATTCCTTGGAAAAGCTGAACAAAATGAGTGAAAACTCAGTACCGCCGCTCTCATCGAAACTGAGGGCCGGCACCTTGGCTCACCCAAGTCCTCTGGGAGTCAGACACAGGCCTGAGAACCACTCCGCTGCTCCTGCCCCCCTCCAGCAGTAGCCAGACTCTCTTGCCATGGGCTTGATCTTTCCCCCACTCTGCTAGCCATCAGGGGCATGGGGAAAAGAGAATATTTGGGGCGTGCTGGCAAGCAAGCAGCCATCCCCACTCTCCCAAGCCAGACTGACAGCTAGACATGGGACCCTGGACCTTGGGCTCTCTTGTAGGCACTCTAGAAATATGCTAGCTTGGGACACCCACCTGAAACAGGCGTGCTGACCTGTGTAGAAATCTGCACGCTGGAGGCCTTTGGTGGACTAGCTTGACCGGGGAGCGCTAAGGTCAGACTGCTGGCCTCCTGGTGGAGGAGACAGGTGTGAGAGTGCTTTTCTTCCACCCATGGTAGTGGAGCACCCGTCTTGGCTCAAGCCTATCTCAAAGCTAGGAAAGACACCTATTTTGCGGAGTGGTCTTCAGCAGGGTGTGATTCTTCCAGGAAGGCCTGTTTGGAGGCCGGCTAGGGATCCCTTCCTTGTAGGAATTGCACTCTGGGTCCCAGGCTGTAGATCAAGACTGCCTTGAGAGCTCTGCTCATGGGCAGTGGAGGGTGCCAAAGCGAATTGGCTTGCAAGGGTGCATGCATTTCTGGTCACTGGAGACCTTGTGTGTTGCAACTTGTCTTGGGAGGTACCAGGCTCTCTGGCTAGCCTTTGGCGTCCCACATAAGTTACGGTGTGTTGATGCAGTGTTCTCGCTTGCATTCAAAAATGGCAGCGCTCTTGAACACGGTCTGTCCCATGAAGACAGACTGACAGAGGGTGGCATCAATCCAGAGACAGGGTCAGAGACAGAGAGAGAAATCAGGAGAAAGAGAAAGAGACAAAAAAAGAGACAGAAGGAGGCAGAAAGAGAGTGAGAAAGGAGATCTGGTTGAGCCAGAGTGCCTGCCATTGCCTGTGGTGAAGTCCTCAGAGGAGACTTTAGGCGGTTTGACCTCGGGATCTCAGCATTTCTAGCAGGAGAAAGATGCAGATTTCGGGGTTAGCGTTGCCGACCTGGTTGTCAGAGATGATTTGATGGGAGTCGGGAGGGTTGGGTTGGCTAGTGAGCATGGCCAGAGCTGCGTCCTCAGCAGCTTGAACTTGAGACTGCAAGTAGAGCTTGCCCTGTTTAATGACCCCAGTGCACAGTGTTAGAGGATTGAGGTGCTAAGAGTTGGCCCTGGTTTTTTTTTTTCTTTTTTCGGGAAGAGTCTGCTTGCCTGCATTGCAGCTCCATGATGTGTAGGTCAGGCCGACACTGGTGGTTTGATTGCAGAGAGGGTCCAAGGTGATCTGAAAGGGCACGGAGGGAAGGAGGGACCCAGGGCAAGGACAAGCTCTGAGACCCTGGTGGAAACCTGGCACCGATGTGGCCTGGCATGCTGGAGGGTGAGGGCAGAGCAGGAGTGGTGAGAGGGCAGATGTGATCTGATCTGCCCATTGAGACGAGCCAGGCCCACCCATCCATCCCAGAGCCAGTTGCCCGCTTCCCACTGTAATGTTGGCATGTGCTTTGATGTCTTCACAGTGTGGCATTGCGTGGCCTGCAAGGCCATAGTGCGGAGAGAGTGGCCCAGCTTCCTTTGCCCAGGACTCATGGCACCTGAAACAGTGAGCCTCGAGTGAAGTTGCTTGGTGTTGGTGACCTGCAGGAGAAGGCCTGAGGCCCAAGGTAAGCCTCCCATGCCTTGTCCCAGGTGCTCAGGATCCTGGGGTCTTGGTGGTGCTGCGAGGACTTACCATCCCTGCTTCCCGGGCCTGTCTGCACCTGGAGCAGACTTAGGTCCTCAAGTTGCTTCCCATTTCCATGCAGAGACCCGTTGCCACCTGCACAAAGACGGGGCATGTCTTGGTATTTCTCGCACTCCCCAACACCCACCCTGTCCTGAGTGCCCTGAAAATCCCTGTACCAGGGCACTCCAGCGTGCTTGGATCGATGATGATTTCCAGTCAAACATTCCTTGGAAAAGCTGAACAAAATGAGTGAAAACTCAGTACCGCCGCTCTCATCGAAACTGAGGTCCGGCACCTTGGCTCACCCAAGTCCTCTGGGAGTCAGACACAGGCCTGAGAACCACTCCGCTGCTCCTGCCCCCCTCCAGCAGTAGCCAGACTCTCTTGCCATGGGCTTGATCTTTCCCCCACTCTGCTAGCCATCAGGGGCATGGGGAAAAGAGAATATTTGGGGCGTGCTGGCAAGCAAGCAGCCATCCCCACTCTCCCAAGCCAGACTGACAGCTAGACATGGGACCCTGGACCTTGGGCTCTCTTGTAGGCACTCTAGAAATATGCTAGCTTGGGACACCCACCTGAAACAGGCGTGCTGACCTGTGTAGAAATCTGCACACTGGAGACCTTTGGTGGACTAGCTTGACCGGGGAGCGCTAAGGTCAGACTGCTGGCCTCCTGGTGGAGGAGACAGGTGTGAGAGTGCTTTTCTTCCACCCATGGTAGTGGAGCACCCGTCTTGGCTCAAGCCTATCTCAAAGCTAGGAAAGACACCTATTTTGCGGAGTGGTCTTCAGCAGGGTGTGATTCTTCCAGGAAGGCCTGTTTGGAGGCCGGCTAGGGATCCCTTCCTTGTAGGAATTGCACTCTGGGTCCCAGGCTGTAGATCAAGACTGCCTTGAGAGCTCTGCTCATGGGCAGTGGAGGGTGCCAAAGCGAATTGGCTTGCAAGGGTGCATGCATTTCTGGTCACTGGAGACCTTGTGTGTTGCAACTTGTCTTGGGAGGTGCCAGGCTCTCTGGCTAGCCTTTGGCGTCCCACATAAGTTACGGTGTGTTGATGCAGTGTTCTCCCTTGCAGTCAAAAATGGCAGCGCTCTTGAACACGGTCTGTCCCATGAAGACAGACTGACAGAGGGTGGCATCAATCCAGAGACAGGGTCAGAGACAGAGAGAGAAATCAGGAGAAAGAGAAAGAGACAAAAAAAGAGACAGAAGGAGGCAGAAAGAGAGTGAGAAAGGAGATCTGGTTGAGCCAGAGTGCCTGCCATTGCCTGTGGTGAAGTCCTCAGAGGAGACTTTAGGCGGTTTGACCTCGGGATCTCAGCATTTCTAGCAGGAGAAAGATGCAGATTTCGGGGTTAGCGTTGCCGACCTGGTTGTCAGAGATGATTTGATGGGAGTCGGGAGGGTTGGGTTGGCTAGTGAGCATGGCCAGAGCTGCGTCCTCAGCAGCTTGAACTTGAGACAGCAAGTAGAGCTTGCCCTGTTTAATGACCCCAGTGCATAGTGTTAGAGGATTGAGGTGCTAACAGTTGGCCCTGGTTTTTTTTTCTTTTTTCCGGGAAGAGTCTGCTTGCCTGCATTGCAGCTCCATGATGTTTAGGTCAGGCCGACACTGGTGGTTTGATTGCAGAGAGGGTCCAAGGTGATCTGAAAGGGCACGGAGAGAAGGAGGGACCCAGGGCAAGGACAAGCTCTGAGACCCTGGTGGAAACCTGGCACCGATGTGGCCTGGCATGCTGGAGGGTGAGGGCAGAGTAGGAGTGGTGAGAGGGCAGATGTGATCTGATCTGCCCATTGAGACGAGCCAGGCCCACCCATCCATCCCAGAGCCAGTTGCCCGCTTCCCACTGTAATGTTGGCATGTGCTTTGATGTCTTCACAGTGTGGCATTGCGTGGCCTGCAAGGCCATAGTGCGGAGAGAGTGGCCCAGCTTCCTTTGCCCAGGACTCATGGCACCTGAAACAGTGAGCCTCGAGTGAAGTTGCTTGGTGTTGGTGACCTGCAGGAGAAGGCCTGAGGCCCAAGGTAAGCCTCCCATGCCTTGTCCCAGGTGCTCAGGATCCTGGGGTCTTGGTGGTGCTGCGAGGACTTACCATCCCTGCTTCCCGGGCCTGTCTGCACCTGGAGCAGACTTAGGTCCTCAAGTTGCTTCCCATTTCCATGCAGAGACCCGTTGCCACCTGCACAAAGACGGGGCATGTCTTGGTATTTCTCGCACTCCCCAACACCCACCCTGTCCTGAGTGCCCTGAAAATCCCTGTACCGGGGCACTCCAGCGTGCTTGGATCGATGATGATTTCCAGTCAAACATTCCTTGGAAAAGCTGAACAAAATGAGTGAAAACTCAGTACCGCCGCTCTCATCGAAACTGAGGGCCGGCACCTTGGCTCACCCAAGTCCTCTGGGAGTCAGACACAGGCCTGAGAACCAATCCGCTGCTCCTGCCCCCCTCCAGCAGTAGCCAGACTCTCTTGCCATGGGCTTGATCTTTCCCCCACTCTGCTAGCCATCAGGGGCATGGGGAAAAGAGAATATTTGGGGCGTGCTGGCAAGCAAGCAGCCATCCCCACTCTCCCAAGCCAGACTGACAGCTAGACATGGGACCCTGGACCTTGGGCTCTCTTGTAGGCACTCTAGAAATATGCTAGCTTGGGACACCCACCTGAAACAGGCGTGCTGACCTGTGTAGAAATCTGCACGCTGGAGGCCTTTGGTGGACTAGCTTGACCGGGGAGCGCTAAGGTCAGACTGCTGGCCTCCTGGTGGAGGAGACAGGTGTGAGAGTGCTTTTCTTCCACCCATGGTAGTGGAGCACCCGTCTTGGCTCAAGCCTATCTCAAAGCTAGGAAAGACACCTATTTTGCGGAGTGGTCTTCAGCAGGGTGTGATTCTTCCAGGAAGGCCTGTTTGGAGGCCGGCTAGGGATCCCTTCCTTGTAGGAATTGCACTCTGGGTCCCAGGCTGTAGATCAAGACTGCCTTGAGAGCTCTGCTCATGGGCAGTGGAGGGTGCCCAAGAGACTTGGCTTGCAAGGGTGCATGCATTTCTGGTCACTGGAGACCTTGTGTGTTGCAACTTGTCTTGGGAGGTGCCAGGCTCTCTGGCTAGCCTTTGGCGTCCCACATAAGTTACGGTGTGTTGATGCAGTGTTCTCGCTTGCATTCAAAAATGGCAGCGCTCTTGAACACGGTCTGTCCCATGAAGACAGACTGACAGAGGGTGGCATCAATCCAGAGACAGGGTCAGAGACAGAGAGAGAAATCAGGAGAAAGATAAAGAGACAAAAAAAGAGACAGAAGGAGGCAGAAAGAGAGTGAGAAAGGAGATCTGGTTGAGCCAGAGTGCCTGCCATTGCCTGTGGTGAAGTCCTCAGAGGAGACTTTAGGCGGTTTGACCTCGGGATCTCAGCATTTCTAGCAGGAGAAAGATGCAGATTTCGGGGTTAGCGTTGCCGACCTGGTTGTCAGAGATGATTTGATGGGAGTCGGGAGGCTTGGGTTGGCTAGTGAGCATGGCCAGAGCTGCGTCCTCAGCAGCTTGAACTTGAGACAGCAAGTAGAGCTTGCCCTGTTTAATGACCCCAGTGCACAGTGTTAGAGGATTGAGGTGCTAAGAGTTGGCCCTGGTTTTTTTTTTTCTTTTTTCGGGAAGAGTCTGCTTGCCTGCATTGCAGCTCCATGATGTGTAGGTCAGGCCGACACTGGTGGTTTGATTGCAGAGAGGGTCCAAGGTGATCTGAAAGGGCACGGAGAGAAGGAGGGACCCAGGGCAAGGACAAGCTCTGAGACCCTGGTGGAAACCTGGCACCGATGTGGCCTGGCATGCTGGAGGGTGAGGGCAGAGCAGGAGTGGTGAGAGGGCAGATGTGATCTGATCTGCCCATTGAGACGAGCCAGGCCCACCCATCCATCCCAGAGCCAGTTGCCCGCTTCCCACTGTAATGTTGGCATGTGCTTTGATGTCTTCACAGTGTGGCATTGCGTGGCCTGCAAGGCCATAGTGCGGAGAGAGTGGCCCAGCTTCCTTTGCCCAGGACTCATGGCACCTGAAACAGTGAGCCTCGAGTGAAGTTGCTTGGTGTTGGTGACCTGCAGGAGAAGGCCTGAGGCCCAAGGTAAGCCTCCCATGCCTTGTCCCAGGTGCTCAGGATCCTGGGGTCTTGGTGGTGCTGCGAGGACTTACCATCCCTGCTTCCCGGGCCTGTCTGCACCTGGAGCAGACTTAGGTCCTCAAGTTGCTTCCCATTTCCATGCAGAGACCCGCTGCCACCTGCACAAAGACGGGGCATGTCTTGGTATTTCTCGCACTCCCCAACACCCACCCTGTCCTGAGTGCCCTGAAAATCCCTGTACCGGGGCACTCCAGCGTGCTTGGATCGATGATGATTTCCAGTCAAACATTCCTTGGAAAAGCTGAACAAAATGAGTGAAAACTCAGTACCGCCGCTCTCATCGAAACTGAGGTCCAGCACCTTGGCTCACCCAAGTCCTCTGGGAGTCAGACACAGGCCTGAGAACCACTCCGCTGCTCCTGCCCCCCTCCAGCAGTAGCCAGACTCTCTTGCCATGGGCTTGATCTTTCCCCCACTCTGCTAGCCATCAGGGGCATGGGGAAAAGAGAATATTTGGGGCGTGCTGGCAAGCAAGCAGCCATCCCCACTCTCCCAAGCCAGACTGACAGCTAGACATGGGACCCTGGACCTTGGGCTCTCTTGTAGGCACTCTAGAAATATGCTAGCTTGGGACACCCACCTGAAACAGGCGTGCTGACCTGTGTAGAAATCTGCACGCTGGAGGCCTTTGGTGGACTAGCTTGACCGGGGAGCGCTAAAGTCAGACTGCTGGCCTCCTGGTGGAGGAGACAGGTGTGAGAGTGCTTTTCTTCCACCCATGGTAGTGGAGCACCCGTCTTGGCTCAAGCCTATCTCAAAGCTAGGAAAGACACCTATTTTGCGGAGTGGTCTTCAGCAGGGTGTGATTCTTCCAGGAAGGCCTGTTTGGAGGCCGGCTAGGGATCCCTTCCTTGTAGGAATTGCACTCTGGGTCCCAGGCTGTAGATCAAGACTGCCTTGAGAGCTCTGCTCATGGGCAGTGGAGGGTGCCAAAGCGAATTGGCTTGCAAGGGTGCATGCATTTCTGGTCACTGGAGACCTTGTGTGTTGCAACTTGTCTTGGGAGGTGCCAGGCTCTCTGGCTAGCCTTTGGCGTCCCACATAAGTTACGGTGTGTTGATGCAGTGTTCTCGCTTGCATTCAAAAATGGCAGCGCTCTTGAACACGGTCTGTCCCATGAAGACAGACTGACAGAGGGTGGCATCAATCCAGAGACAGGGTCAGAGACAGAGAGAGAAATCAGGAGAAAGAGAAAGAGACGAAAAAAGAGACAGAAGGAGGCAGAAAGAGAGTGAGAAAGGAGATCTGGTTGAGCCAGAGTGCCTGCCATTGCCTGAGGTGAAGTCCTCAGAGGAGACTTTAGGCGGTTTGACCTCGGGATCTCAGCATTTCTAGCAGGAGAAAGATGCAGATTTCGGGGTTAGCGTTGCCGACCTGGTTGTCAGAGATGATTTGATGGGAGTCGGGAGGCTTGGGTTGGCTAGTGAGCATGGCCAGAGCTGCGTCCTCAGCAGCTTGAACTTGAGACTGCAAGTAGAGCTTGCCCTGTTTAATGACCCCAGTGCACAGTGTTAGAGGATTGAGGTGCTAAGAGTTGGCCCTGGTTTTTTTTTTTCTTTTTTCGGGAAGAGTCTGCTTGCCTGCATTGCAGCTCCATGATGTGTAGGTCAGGCCGACACTGGTGGTTTGATTGCAGAGAGGGTCCAAGGTGATCTGAAAGGGCACGGAGGGAAGGAGGGACCCAGGGCAAGGACAAGCTCTGAGACCCTGGTGGAAACCTGGCACCGATGTGGCCTGGCATGCTGGAGGGTGAGGGCAGAGCAGGAGTGGTGAGAGGGCAGATGTGATCTGATCTGCCCATTGAGACGAGCCAGGCCCACCCATCCATCCCAGAGCCAGTTGCCCGCTTCCCACTGTAATGTTGGCATGTGCTTTGATGTCTTCACAGTGTGGCATTGCGTGGCCTGCAAGGCCATAGTGCGGAGAGAGTGGCCCAGCTTCCTTTGCCCAGGACTCATGGCACCTGAAACAGTGAGCCTCGAGTGAAGTTGCTTGGTGTTGGTGACCTGCAGGAGAAGGCCTGAGGCCCAAGGTAAGCCTCCCATGCCTTGTCCCAGGTGCTCAGGATCCTGGGGTCTTGGTGGTGCTGCGAGGACTTACCATCCCTGCTTCCCGGGCCTGTCTGCACCTGGAGCAGACTTAGGTCCTCAAGTTGCTTCCCATTTCCATGCAGAGACCCGTTGCCACCTGCACAAAGACGGGGCATGTCTTGGTATTTCTCGCACTCCCCAACACCCACCCTGTCCTGAGTGCCCTGAAAATCCCTGTACCGGGGCACTCCAGCGTGCTTGGATCGATGATGATTTCCAGTCAAACATTCCTTGGAAAAGCTGAACAAAATGAGTGAAAACTCAGTACCGCCGCTCTCATCGAAACTGAGGTCCGGCACCTTGGCTCACCCAAGTCCTCTGGGAGTCAGACACAGGCCTGAGAACCACTCCGCTGCTCCTGCCCCCCTCCAGCAGTAGCCAGACTCTCTTGCCATGGGCTTGATCTTTCCCCCACTCTGCTAGCCATCAGGGGCATGGGGAAAAGAGAATATTTGGGGCGTGCTGGCAAGCAAGCAGCCATCCCCACTCTCCCAAGCCAGACTGACAGCTAGACATGGGACCCTGGACCTTGGGCTCTCTTGTAGGCACTCTAGAAATATGCTAGCTTGGGACACCCACCTGAAACAGGCGTGCTGACCTGTGTAGAAATCTGCACGCTGGAGGCCTTTGGTGGACTAGCTTGACCGGGGAGCGCTAAGGTCAGACTGCTGGCCTCCTGGTGGAGGAGACAGGTGTGAGAGTGCTTTTCTTCCACCCATGGTAGTGGAGCACCCGTCTTGGCTCAAGCCTATCTCAAAGCTAGGAAAGACACCTATTTTGCGGAGTGGTCTTCAGCAGGGTGTGATTCTTCCAGGAAGGCCTGTTTGGAGGCCGGCTAGGGAACCCTTCCTTGTAGGAATTGCACTCTGGGTCCCAGGCTGTAGATCAAGACTGCCTTGAGAGCTCTGCTCATGGGCAGTGGAGGGTGCCCAAGAGACTTGGCTTGCAAGGGTGCATGCATTTCTGGTCACTGGAGACCTTGTGTGTTGCAACTTGTCTTGGGAGGTGCCAGGCTCTCTGGCTACCCTTTGGCATCCCACATAAGTTACGGTGTGTTGATGCAGTGTTCTCGCTTGCATTCAAAAATGGCAGCGCTCTTGAACACGGTCTGTCCCATGAAGACAGACTGACAGAGGGTGGCATCAATCCAGAGACAGGGTCAGAGACAGAGAGAGAAATCAGGAGAAAGAGAAAGAGACAAAAAAAGAGACAGAAGGAGGCAGAAAGAGAGTGAGAAAGGAGATCTGGTTGAGCCAGAGTGCCTGCCATTGCCTGTGGTGAAGTCCTCAGAGGAGACTTTAGGCGGTTTGACCTCGGGATCTCAGCATTTCTAGCAGGAGAAAGATGCAGATTTCGGGGTTAGCGTTGCCGACCTGGTTGTCAGAGATGATTTGATGGGAGTCGGGAGGCTTGGGTTGGCTAGTGAGCATGGCCAGAGCTGCGTCCTCAGCAGCTTGAACTTGAGACAGCAAGTAGAGCTTGCCCTGTTTAATGACCCCAGTGCACAGTGTTAGAGGATTGAGGTGCTAACAGTTGGCCCTGGTTTTTTTTTTCTTTTTTCAGGAAGAGTCTGCTTGCCTGCATTGCAGCTCCATGATGTGTAGGTCAGGCCGACACTGGTGGTTTGATTGCAGAGAGGGTCCAAGGTGATCTGAAAGGGCACGGAGGGAAGGAGGGACCCAGGGCAAGGACAAGCTCTGAGACCCTGGTGGAAACCTGGCACCGATGTGGCCTGGCATGCTGGAGGGTGAGGGCAGAGCAGGAGTGGTGAGAGGGCAGATGTGATCTGATCTGCCCATTGAGACGAGCCAGGCCCACCCATCCATCCCAGAGCCAGTTGCCCGCTTCCCACTGTAATGTTGGCATGTGCTTTGATGTCTTCACAGTGTGGCATTGCGTGGCCTGCAAGGCCATAGTGCGGAGAGAGTGGCCCAGCTTCCTTTGCCCAGGACTCATGGCACCTGAAACAGTGAGCCTCGAGTGAAGTTGCTTGGTGTTGGTGACCTGCAGGAGAAGGCCTGAGGCCCAAGGTAAGCCTCCCATGCCTTGTCCCAGGTGCTCAGGATCCTGGGGTCTTGGTGGTGCTGCGAGGACTTACCATCCCTGCTTCCCGGGCCTGTCTGCACCTGGAGCAGACTTAGGTCCTCAAGTTGCTTCCCATTTCCATGCAGAGACCCGTTGCCACCTGCACAAAGACGGGGCATGTCTTGGTATTTCTCGCACTCCCCAACACCCACCCTGTCCTGAGTGCCCTGAAAATCCCTGTACCGGGGCACTCCAGCGTGCTTGGATCGATGATGATTTCCAGTCAAACATTCCTTGGAAAAGCTGAACAAAATGAGTGAAAACTCAGTACCGCCGCTCTCATCGAAACTGAGGGCCGGCACCTTGGCTCACCCAAGTCCTCTGGGAGTCAGACACAGGCCTGAGAACCACTCCGCTGCTCCTGCCCCCCTCCAGCAGTAGCCAGACTCTCTTGCCATGGGCTTGATCTTTCCCCCACTCTGCTAGCCATCAGGGGCATGGGGAAAAGAGAATATTTGGGGCGTGCTGGCAAGCAAGCAGCCATCCCCACTCTCCCAAGCCAGACTGACAGCTAGACATGGGACCCTGGACCTTGGGCTCTCTTGTAGGCACTCTAGAAATATGCTAGCTTGGGACACCCACCTGAAACAGGCGTGCTGACCTGTGTAGAAATCTGCACGCTGGAGGCCTTTGGTGGACTAGCTTGACCGGGGAGCGCTAAAGTCAGACTGCTGGCCTCCTGGTGGAGGAGACAGGTGTGAGAGTGCTTTTCTTCCACCCATGGTAGTGGAGCACCCGTCTTGGCTCAAGCCTATCTCAAAGCTAGGAAAGACACCTATTTTGCGGAGTGGTCTTCAGCAGGGTGTGATTCTTCCAGGAAGGCCTGTTTGGAGGCCGGCTAGGGATCCCTTCCTTGTAGGAATTGCACTCTGGGTCCCAGGCTGTAGATCAAGACTGCCTTGAGAGCTCTGCTCATGGGCAGTGGAGGGTGCCCAAGAGACTTGGCTTGCAAGGGTGCATGCATTTCTGGTCACTGGAGACCTTGTGTGTTGCAACTTGTCTTGGGAGGTGCCAGGCTCTCTGGCTAGCCTTTGGCGTCCCACATAAGTTACGGTGTGTTGATGCAGTGTTCTCGCTTGCATTCAAAAATGGCAGCGCTCTTGAACACGGTCTGTCCCATGAAGACAGACTGACAGAGGGTGGCATCAATCCAGAGACAGGGTCAGAGACAGAGAGAGAAATCAGGAGAAAGAGAAAGAGACAAAAAAAGAGACAGAAGGAGGCAGAAAGAGAGTGAGAAAGGAGATCTGGTTGAGCCAGAGTGCCTGCCATTGCCTGTGGTGAAGTCCTCAGAGGAGACTTTAGGCGGTTTGACCTCGGGATCTCAGCATTTCTAGCAGGAGAAAGATGCAGATTTCGGGGTTAGCGTTGCCGACCTGGTTGTCAGAGATGATTTGATGGGAGTCGGGAGGCTTGGGTTGGCTAGTGAGCATGGCCAGAGCTGCGTCCTCCGCAGCTTGAACTTGAGACTGCAAGTAGAGCTTGCCCTGTTTAATGACCCCAGTGCACAGTGTTAGAGGACTGAGGTGCTAAGAGTTGGCCCTGGTTTTTTTTTTTCTTTTTTCGGGAAGAGTCTGCTTGCCTGCATTGCAGCTCCATGATGTGTAGGTCAGGCCGACACTGGTGGTTTGATTGCAGAGAGGGTCCAAGGTGATCTGAAAGGGCACGGAGGGAAGGAGGGACCCAGGGCAAGGACAAGCTCTGAGACCCTGGTGGAAACCTGGCACCGATGTGGCCTGGCATGCTGGAGGGTGAGGGAAGAGCAGGAGTGGTGAGAGGGCAGATGTGATCTGATCTGCCCATTGAACGAGCCAGGCCCACCCATCCATCCCAGAGCCAGTTGCCCGCTTCCCACTGTAATGTTGGCATGTGCTTTGATGTCTTCACAGTGTGGCATTGCGTGGCCTGCAAGGCCATAGTGCGGAGAGAGTGGCCCAGCTTCCTTTGCCCAGTACTCATGGCACCTGAAACAGTGAGCCTCGAGTGAAGTTGCTTGGTGTTGGTGACCTGCAGGAGAAGGCCTGAGGCCCAAGGTAAGCCTCCCATGCCTTGTCCCAGGTGCTCAGGATCCTGGGGTCTTGGTGGTGCTGCGAGGACTTACCATCCCTGCTTCCCGGGCCTGTCTGCACCTGGAGCAGACTTAGGTCCTCAAGTTGCTTCCCATTTCCATGCAGAGACCCGTTGCCACCTGCACAAAGACGGGGCATGTCTTGGTATTTCTCGCACTCCCCAACACCCACCCTGTCCTGAGTGCCCTGAAAATCCCTGTACCGGGGCACTCCAGCGTGCTTGGATCGATGATGATTTCCAGTCAAACATTCCTTGGAAAAGCTGAACAAAATGAGTGAAAACTCAGTACCGCCGCTCTCATCGAAACTGAGGGCCGGCACCTTGGCTCACCCAAGTCCTCTGGGAGTCAGACACAGGCCTGAGAACCACTCCGCTGCTCCTGCCCCCCTCCAGCAGTAGCCAGACTCTCTTGCCATGGGCTTGATCTTTCCCCCACTCTGCTAGCCATCAGGGGCATGGGGAAAAGAGAATATTTGGGGCGTGCTGGCAAGCAAGCAGCCATCCCCACTCTCCCAAGCCAGACTGACAGCTAGACATGGGACCCTGGACCTTGGGCTCTCTTGTAGGCACTCTAGAAATATGCTAGCTTGGGACACCCACCTGAAACAGGCGTGCTGACCTGTGTAGAAATCTGCACGCTGGAGGCCTTTGGTGGACTAGCTTGACCGGGGAGCGCTAAAGTCAGACTGCTGGCCTCCTGGTGGAGGAGACAGGTGTGAGAGTGCTTTTCTTCCACCCATGGTAGTGGAGCACCCGTCTTGGCTCAAGCCTATCTCAAAGCTAGGAAAGACACCTATTTTGCGGAGTGGTCTTCAGCAGGGTGTGATTCTTCCAGGAAGGCCTGTTTGGAGGCCAGCTAGGGATCCCTTCCTTGTAGGAATTGCACTCTGGGTCCCAGGCTGTAGATCAAGACTGCCTTGAGAGCTCTGCTCATGGGCAGTGGAGGGTGCCCAAGAGACTTGGCTTGCAAGGGTGCATGCATTTCTGGTCACTGGAGACCTTGTGTGTTGCAACTTGTCTTGGGAGGTGCCAGGCTCTCTGGCTAGCCTTTGGCGTCCCACATAAGTTACGGTGTGTTGATGCAGTGTTCTCGCTTGCATTCAAAAATGGCAGCGCTCTTGAACACGGTCTGTCCCATGAAGACAGACTGACAGAGGGTGGCATCAATCCAGAGACAGGGTCAGAGACAGAGAGAGAAATCAGGAGAAAGAGAAAGAGACAAAAAAAGAGACAGAAGGAGGCAGAAAGAGAGTGAGAAAGGAGATCTGGTTGAGCCAGAGTGCCTGCCATTGCCTGTGGTGAAGTCCTCAGAGGAGACTTTAGGCGGTTTGACCTCGGGATCTCAGCATTTCTAGCAGGAGAAAGATGCAGATTTCGGGGTTAGCGTTGCCGACCTGGTTGTCAGAGATGATTTGATGGGAGTCGGGAGGCTTGGGTTGGCTAGTGAGCATGGCCAGAGCTGCGTCCTCAGCAGCTTGAACTTGAGACAGCAAGTAGAGCTTGCCCTGTTTAATGACCCCAGTGCACAGTGTTAGAGGATTGAGGTGCTAACAGTTGGCCCTGGTTTTTTTTTTTTTTTTCGGGAAGAGTCTGCTTGCCTGCATTGCAGCTCCATGATGTGTAGGTCAGGCCGACACTGGTGGTTTGATTGCAGAGAGGGTCCAAGGTGATCTGAAAGGGCACGGAGGGAAGGAGGGACCCAGGGCAAGGACAAGCTCTGAGACCCTGGTGGAAACCTGGCACCGATGTGGCCTGGCATGCTGGAGGGTGAGGGCAGAGCAGGAGTGGTGAGAGGGCAGATGTGATCTGATCTGCCCATTGAGACGAGCCAGGCCCACCCATCCATCCCAGAGCCAGTTGCCCGCTTCCCACTGTAATGTTGGCATGTGCTTTGATGTCTTCACAGTGTGGCATTGCGTGGCCTGCAAGGGCATAGTGCGGAGAGAGTGGCCCAGCTTCCTTTGCCCAGGACTCATGGCACCTGAAACAGTGAGCCTCGAGTGAAGTTGCTTGGTGTTGGTGACCTGCAGGAGAAGGCCTGAGGCCCAAGGTAAGCCTCCCATGCCTTGTCCCAGGTGCTCAGGATCCTGGGGTCTTGGTGGTGCTGCGAGGACTTACCATCCCTGCTTCCCGGGCCTGTCTGCACCTGGAGCAGACTTAGGTCCTCAAGTTGCTTCCCATTTCCATGCAGAGACCCGTTGCCACCTGCACAAAGACGGGGCATGTCTTGGTATTTCTCGCACTCCCCAACACCCACCCTGTCCTGAGTGCCCTGAAAATCCCTGTACCGGGGCACTCCAGCGTGCTTGGATCGATGATGATTTCCAGTCAAACATTCCTTGGAAAAGCTGAACAAAATGAGTGAAAACTCAGTACCGCCGCTCTCATCGAAACTGAGGTCTGGCACCTTGGCTCACCCAAGTCCTCTGGGAGTCAGACACAGGCCTGAGAACCACTCCGCTGCTCCTGCCCCCCTCCAGCAGTAGCCAGACTCTCTTGCCATGGGCTTGATCTTTCCCCCACTCTGCTAGCCATCAGGGGCATGGGGAAAAGAGAATATTTGGGGCGTGCTGGCAAGCAAGCAGCCATCCCCACTCTCCCAAGCCAGACTGACAGCTAGACATGGGACCCTGGACCTTGGGCTCTCTTGTAGGCACTCTAGAAATATGCTAGCTTGGGACACCCACCTGAAACAGGCGTGCTGACCTGTGTAGAAATCTGCACACTGGAGACCTTTGGTGGACTAGCTTGACCGGGGAGCGCTAAGGTCAGACTGCTGGCCTCCTGGTGGAGGAGACAGGTGTGAGAGTGCTTTTCTTCCACCCATGGTAGTGGAGCACCCGTCTTGGCTCAAGCCTATCTCAAAGCTAGGAAAGACACCTATTTTGCGGAGTGGTCTTCAGCAGGGTGTGATTCTTCCAGGAAGGCCTGTTTGGAGGCCGGCTAGGGATCCCTTCCTTGTAGGAATTGCACTCTGGGTCCCAGGCTGTAGATCAAGACTGCCTTGAGAGCTCTGCTCATGGGCAGTGGAGGGTGCCAAAGCGAATTGGCTTGCAAGGGTGCATGCATTTCTGGTCACTGGAGACCTTGTGTGTTGCAACTTGTCTTGGGAGGTGCCAGGCTCTCTGGCTAGCCTTTGGCGTCCCACATAAGTTACGGTGTGTTGATGCAGTGTTCTCCCTTGCAGTCAAAAATGGCAGCGCTCTTGAACACGGTCTGTCCCATGAAGACAGACTGACAGAGGGTGGCATCAATCCAGAGACAGGGTCAGAGACAGAGAGAGAAATCAGGAGAAAGAGAAAGAGACAAAAAAAGAGACAGAAGGAGGCAGAAAGAGAGTGAGAAAGGAGATCTGGTTGAGCCAGAGTGCCTGCCATTGCCTGTGGTGAAGTCCTCAGAGGAGACTTTAGGCGGTTTGACCTCGGGATCTCAGCATTTCTAGCAGGAGAAAGATGCAGATTTCGGGGTTAGCGTTGCCGACCTGGTTGTCAGAGATGATTTGATGGGAGTCGGGAGGCTTGGGTTGGCTAGTGAGCATGGCCAGAGCTGCGTCCTCAGCAGCTTGAACTTGAGACAGCAAGTAGAGCTTGCCCTGTTTAATGACCCCAGTGCACAGTGTTAGAGGATTGAGGTGCTAACAGTTGGCCCTGGTTTTTTTTTTCTTTTTTCGGGAAGAGTCTGCTTGCCTGCATTGCAGCTCCATGATGTGTAGGTCAGGCCGACACTGGTGGTTTGATTGCAGAGAGGGTCCAAGGTGATCTGAAAGGGCACGGAGGGAAGGAGGGACCCAGGGCAAGGACAAGCTCTGAGACCCTGGTGGAAACCTGGCACCGATGTGGCCTGGCATGCTGGAGGGTGAGGGCAGAGCAGGAGTGGTGAGAGGGCAGATGTGATCTGATCTGCCCATTGAGACGAGCCAGGCCCACCCATCCATCCCAGAGCCAGTTGCCCGCTTCCCACTGTAATGTTGGCATGTGCTTTGATGTCTTCACAGTGTGGCATTGCGTGGCCTGCAAGGCCATAGTGCGGAGAGAGTGGCCCAGCTTCCTTTGCCCAGGACTCATGGCACCTGAAACAGTGAGCCTCGAGTGAAGTTGCTTGGTGTTGGTGACCTGCATCAGAAGGCCTGAGGCCCAAGGTAAGCCTCCCATGCCTTGTCCCAGGTGCTCAGGATCCTGGGGTCTTGGTGGTGCTGCGAGGACTTACCATCCCTGCTTCCCGGGCCTGTCTGCACCTGGAGCAGACTTAGGTCCTCAAGTTGCTTCCCATTTCCATGCAGAGACCGGTTGCCACCTGCACAAAGACGGGGCATGTCTTGGTATTTCTCGCACTCCCCAACACCCACCCTGTCCTGAGTGCCCTGAAAATCCCTGTACCGGGGCACTCCAGCGTGCTTGGATCGATGATGATTTCCAGTCAAACATTCCTTGGAAAAGCTGAACAAAATGAGTGAAAACTCAGTACCGCCGCTCTCATCGAAACTGAGGGCCGGCACCTTGGCTCACCCAAGTCCTCTGGGAGTCAGACACAGGCCTGAGAACCACTCCGCTGCTCCTGCCCCCCTCCAGCAGTAGCCAGACTCTCTTGCCATGGGCTTGATCTTTCCCCCACTCTGCTAGCCATCAGGGGCATGGGGAAAAGAGAATATTTGGGGCGTGCTGGCAAGCAAGCAGCCATCCCCACTCTCCCAAGCCAGACTGACAGCTAGACATGGGACCCTGGACCTTGGGCTCTCTTGTAGGCACTCTAGAAATATGCTAGCTTGGGACACCCACCTGAAACAGGCGTGCTGACCTGTGTAGAAATCTGCACACTGGAGACCTTTGGTGGACTAGCTTGACCGGGGAGCGCTAAAGTCAGACTGCTGGCCTCCTGGTGGAGGAGACAGGTGTGAGAGTGCTTTTCTTCCACCCATGGTAGTGGAGCACCCGTCTTGGCTCAAGCCTATCTCAAAGCTAGGAAAGACACCTATTTTGCGGAGTGGTCTTCAGCAGGGTGTGATTCTTCCAGGAAGGCCTGTTTGGAGGCCGGCTAGGGATCCCTTCCTTGTAGGAATTGCACTCTGGGTCCCAGGCTGTAGATCAAGACTGCCTTGAGAGCTCTGCTCATGGGCAGTGGAGGGTGCCCAAGAGACTTGGCTTGCAAGGGTGCATGCATTTCTGGTCACTGGAGACCTTGTGTGTTGCAACTTGTCTTGGGAGGTGCCAGGCTCTCTGGCTAGCCTTTGGCGTCCCACATAAGTTACGGTGTGTTGATGCAGTGTTCTCGCTTGCATTCAAAAATGGCAGCGCTCTTGAACACGGTCTGTCCCATGAAGACAGACTGACAGAGGGTGGCATCAATCCAGAGACAGGGTCAGAGACAGAGAGAGAAATCATGAGAAAGAGAAAGAGACAAAAAAAGAGACAGAAGGAGGCAGAAAGAGAGTGAGAAAGGAGATCTGGTTGAGGCAGAGTGCCTGCCACTGCCTGTGGTGAAGTCCTCAGAGGAGACTTTAGGCGGTTTGACCTCGGGATCTCAGCATTTCTAGCAGGAGAAAGATGCAGATTTCGGGGTTAGCGTTGCCGACCTGGTTGTCAGAGATGATTTGATGGGAGTCGGGAGGCTTGGGTTGGCTAGTGAGCATGGCCAGAGCTGCGTCCTCAGCAGCTTGAACTTGAGACTGCAAGTAGAGCTTGCCCTGTTTAATGACCCCAGTGCACAGTGTTAGAGGATTGAGGTGATAAGTGTTGGCCCTGGTTTTTTTTTTTTCTTTTTTCGGGAAGAGTCTGCTTGCCTGCATTGCAGCTCCATGATGTGTAGGTCAGGCCGACACTGGTGGTTTGATTGCAGAGAGGGTCCAAGGTGATCTGAAAGGGCACGGAGGGAAGGAGGGACCCAGGGCAAGGACAAGCTCTGAGACCCTGGTGGAAACCTGGCACCGATGTGGCCTGGCATGCTGGAGGGTGAGGGCAGAGCAGGAGTGGTGAGAGGGCAGATGTGATCTGATCTGCCCATTGAGACGAGCCAGGCCCACCCATCCATCCCAGAGCCAGTTGCCTGCTTCCCACTGTAATGTTGGCATGTGCTTTGATGTCTTCACAGTGTGGCATTGCGTGGCCTGCAAGGCCATAGTGCGGAGAGAGTGGCCCAGCTTCCTTTGCCCAGGACTCATGGCACCGGAAACAGTGAGCCTCGAGTGCAGTTGCTTGGTGTTGGTGACCTGCAGGAGAAGGCCTGAGGCCCAAGGTAAGCCTCCCATGCCTTGGCCCAGGTGCTCAGGATCCTGGGGTCTTGGTGGTGCTGCGAGGACTTACCATCCCTGCTTCCTGGGCATGTCTGAACCTGGAGCAGACTTAGGTCCTCAAGTTACTTCCCATTTCCATGCAGAGACCCGTTGCCACCTGCACAAAGACGGGGCATGTCTTGGTATTTCTCGCACTCCCCAACACCCACCCTGTCCTGAGTGCCCTGAAAATCCCTGTACCGGGGCACTCCAGCGTGCTTGGATCGATGATGATTTCCAGTCAAACATTCCTTGGAAAAGCTGAACAAAATGAGTGAAAACTCAGTACCGCCGCTCTCATCGAAACTGAGGTCCGGCACCTTGGCTCACCCAAGTCCTCTGGGAGTCAGACACAGGCCTGAGAACCACTCCGCTGCTCCTGCCCCCCTCCAGCAGTAGCCAGACTCTCTTGCCATGGGCTTGATCTTTCCCCCACTCTGCTAGCCATCAGGGGCATGGGGAAAAGAGAATATTTGGGGCGTGCTGGCAAGCAAGCAGCCATCCCCACTCTCCCAAGCCAGACTGACAGCTAGACATGGGACCCTGGACCTTGGGCTCTCTTGTAGGCACTCTAGAAATATGCTAGCTTGGGACACCCACCTGAAACAGGCGTGCTGACCTGTGTAGAAATCTGCACACTGGAGACCTTTGGTGGACTAGCTTGACCGGGGAGCGCTAAGGTCAGACTGCTGGCCTCCTGGTGGAGGAGACAGGTGTGAGAGTGCTTTTCTTCCACCCATGGTAGTGGAGCACCCGTCTTGGCTCAAGCCTATCTCAAAGCTAGGAAAGACACCTATTTTGCGGAGTGGTCTTCAGCAGGATGTGATTCTTCCAGGAAGGCCTGTTTGGAGGCCGGCTAGGGATCCCTTCCTTGTAGGAATTGCACTCTGGGTCCCAGGCTGTAGATCAAGACTGCCTTGAGAGCTCTGCTCATGGGCAGTGGAGGGTGCCAAAGCGAATTGGCTTGCAAGGGTGCATGCATTTCTGGTCACTGGAGACCTTGTGTGTTGCAACTTGTCTTGGGAGGTGCCAGGCTCTCTGGCTAGCCTTTGGCGTCCCACATAAGTTACGGTGTGTTGATGCAGTGTTCTCCCTTGCATTCAAAAATGGCAGCGCTCTTGAACACGGTCTGTCCCATGAAGACAGACTGACAGAGGGTGGCATCAATTCAGAGACAGGGGCAGAGACAGAGAGAGAAATCATGAGAAAGAGAAAGAGACAAAAAAAGAGACAGAAGGAGGCAGAAAGAGAGTGAGAAAGGAGATCTGGTTGAGGCAGAGTGCCTGCCACTGCCTGTGGTGAAGTCCTCAGAGGAGACTTTAGGCGGTTTGACCTCGGGATCTCAGCATTTCTAGCAGGAGAAAGATGCAGATTTCGGGGTTAGCGTTGCCGACCTGGTTGTCAGAGATGATTTGATGGGAGTCGGGAGGGTTGGGTTGGCTAGTGAGCATGGCCAGAGCTGCGTCCTCAGCAGCTTGAACTTGAGACTGCAAGTAGAGCTTGCCCTGTTTAATGACCCCAGTGCACAGTGTTAGAGGATTGAGGTGCTAAGAGTTGGCCCTGGTTTTTTTTTTCTTTTTTCGGGAAGAGTCTGCTTGCCTGCATTGCAGCTCCATGATGTGTAGGTCAGGCCGACACTGGTGGTTTGATTGCAGAGAGGGTCCAAGGTGATCTGAAAGGGCACGGAGGGAAGGAGGGACCCAGGGCAAGGACAAGCTCTGAGACCCTGGTGGAAAACTGGCACCGATGTGGCCTGGCATGCTGGAGGGTGAAGGCAGAGCAGGAGTGGTGAGAGGGCAGATGTGATCTGATCTGCCCATTGAGACGAGCCAGGCCCACCCATCCATCCCAGAGCCAGTTGCCCGCTTCCCACTGTAATGTTGGCATGTGCTTTGATGTCTTCACAGTGTGGCATTGCGTGGCCTGCAAGGCCATAGTGCGGAGAGAGTGGCCCAGCTTCCTTTGCCCAGGACTCATGGCACCTGAAACAGTGAGCCTCGAGTGAAGTTGCTTGGTGTTGGTGACCTGCAGGAGAAGGCCTGAGGCCCAAGGTAAGCCTCCCATGCCTTGTCCCAGGTGCTCAGGATCCTGGGGTCTTGGTGGTGCTGCGAGGACTTACCATCCCTGCTTCCCGGGCCTGTCTGCACCTGGAGCAGACTTAGGTCCTCAAGTTGCTTCCCATTTCCATGCAGAGACCCGTTGCCACCTGCACAAAGACGGGGCATGTCTTGGTATTTCTCGCACTCCCCAACACCCACCCTGTCCTGAGTGCCCTGAAAATCCCTGTACCAGGGCACTCCAGCGTGCTTGGATCGATGATGATTTCCAGTCAAACATTCCTTGGAAAAGCTGAACAAAATGAGTGAAAACTCAGTACTGCCGCTCTCATCGAAACTGAGGTCCGGCACCTTGGCTCACCCAAGTCCTCTGGGAGTCAGACACAGGCCTGAGAACCACTCCGCTGCTCCTGCCCCCCTCCAGCAGTAGCCAGACTCTCTTGCCATGGTCTTGATCTTTCCCCCACTCTGCTAGCCATCAGGGGCATGGGGAAAAGAGAATATTTGGGGCGTGCTGGCA